>NC_081562.1:9215936-9288838 GCF_022355385.1 Mustela nigripes | reverse complement strand
TTAAGCGTCTGCCCTTGGCTCAGGTCATGATCCCAGGGTCCTGGGATCGAGCCCCTACATCAGGCTCCCTGCTCTGTGGGGAGCCTTGCTTCTCCCTCTTCCACTCCCCGTGCTTGTGTTCCCTCTCTCACTGTCTCTGTCTCTGTCAAATAAATAAATAAAATCTTAAAAAAAAAAACAAACCACAACAACAAACCCAACCTCTCTTTCCTAAAAGGAGAGTTTGATCCCATTTTTATTTCTGCTACTTAAAAAATTAGCAATATTATATCTTAACGACAAAAGTAGCAATCACTCACACAGACCGAGCACACATGGCTGCCGACACTATTCTGGGCCATTCGCAAGGACTAACTCACTCAGTCTTCCTAACACCTCAACGAGGTAGGTGTTATTGTTGTTCCCATTTCACAGGTGAGGAAACTGAGGCTCCCCTGCACTGTTGAATTTCAGTGTTTCCCTGATTATCTTCCTGCTCTTGGCTCTCTTGTCCTAGAAAAGCCCCAGAGCCTAAGTAGGAAAAGGGGCTGCTGCCAGGCTGGCAGAAGAGCCCCCTGGGCTTTCCTCCTGCCGCTGTCACTCACCTAGGAGGGCCCTGAGCCCTGGTTTCTCACAGGTAAGTCGGGAGGGGTGACTGGGATGGCCTGGCCACACTCGGATCCCCTGTGGGGTGGGTGCTGACCTCAGCACAGACGGTCCGGAGGGTCACGGGGCCATGGCACTCAATGGCCAACCTTTCCCACGGGCCAAGTCTATGCCAGAGCTCGATGTGAGGGAGCCACGAGGAGGGGGAGCCTCTACATTTCCTTCCTTCCAGCCTCTCCTCCCTCTGCCTTTGCTGGGGGAAAACATGAAAGGGGGCTTTGGCCTCTCTCTCTCCCCTCCTCTTTCTGAAGATGCCCCTTTGCTGGCATCTGGAAATCATGGATGGCTGGGGCTGCTCAGTCCCCCTCTCAGACCCCCTGTGTCTGACCTGTCCCAGGGGCTTCCGAAGAAGGTGTGCGGAGGAGGAGGAACGCGCGGGACGCCCTATTCTCCACCCAGAGCTGCTGGCTTCCAGGTACTGGGGGCTGGGCCCGCGCCATCTAAGCCGCCGCCCTTGGGTCTGTGGTCCGAGGCCGAGCGGGGGATACCGGGTTGGGAAGCGCTGAGGGACACCGGGATTTGGCTGATGGGACACTCTGGTCCCTGCTCTTCGCAGGACAGCAGCTTCCGGAGTCCCTCGGACAGCGCCTCCTAGCTTCCCGCCCCCACCCTAGGAAGAGAAGGGGAAGGGGGCTGCTTTGGGGGTGTCTGCAAGAAACAAACGAAACGGACATCTAATGAGGTCCTACTACGTGCCAAGCATTTTCACATACCTACATTTCACTAAATCCTGCTACTTGCGGACGCCGTGACGCCCATTTCACAGATGCGGAAACTGAGGCTCAGCACAGAGGAGTCTGGAGGAAACCGGGAGGGGAACGAACCTTTCCCGCGCGCCCCACCCCCGTGCCGGTGTCTCACGGACCGCAGGCGCCGACCTCCCCTTTCCGCCCCTCGCACACCCCCCGCCGCTGCCCGACGGCGCGCGGCGCTCACCTCGATGCGGTCCAGGCGGTCCCGGAGGGCGCGCACGGCGTCCTCCAGCTGGAGGATGAGCGCGGGCGAGTCCCAGGGCCCGTCGGCCATGGCGTCGCGGCGGGGTCCCGGGTCCTGGAGGCCGCGCGGCAGGCCGCTCTCGCAGCGGCCCAGCTTGCCGGTGAGCTCGCGGATGGTGTCCTGGTCGGCGCGGATGCGCGCCTCCTGCTGCAGCGCCGTCTGGCGCAGCTGCTCGGCCGTGCTCTGCAGCAGCAGCAGCTCCTCCCGCTCGCCGGCCGCCGCGTCGCCCTGCTCGGCCCCCGACGGGCAGGCGGCCGCCAGCGGCGTGCAGAGGAAGCGGCTGAAGAGGGGCGCGGGGGGCAGCGGGTGCGCGCTGGCCGCGGGCGCCCCGGGCAGCGCGGGGGGCCCGGCCGAGCCGCCCGCGCCGTGCAGCGCGCTCAGACCGCGCTGCGGGCCCGGGGACGCGGCGGCGGCGGCGGCCGAGGAGGCCGAGGCGTTGTCGGCGCCGCCGGGCAGCGCCCGCGCCGGGCTGGCCGCCAGGGGCACGCTGGCGATGATGCAGATGACGGCACCGAGGAACGCCAGCATGCCCGCGGCCAGCAGCACGGCCAGGAACTTCAGCGTGAGGCGGGCGGCGGGGGCGCCCGAGGCCCCCCGGCAGGCGCGGCGGCGGGGTCGGGGCGCGGGGCCCGGGCGCGCGGGGCCGAACGGGGCCGAGCGGGAGCCGGAGCCCGAGCGGGAGCTGTTGCCGCGGCCGCTGCTGCCGCCGCTCTGAGCCCGGGCGGCGCGAGGAGGAGAAGGCGGCGGGCGGCGGGGAGGGGGAACGGGCGCGGCGGCCCCGCCCCGCAGGCTCCCCCGGGCCGGCCCTGGCCCAGCCCCGCACCCGTTCCGTGCCGGGCGCCGCGGCCGGGGCGCCGCCGAGATCGTGATCCAGCCGCCCGCACCGCACCGAGCGGATTAGGAGATAGGGGGCGGCGACCCGGTGGCCACGCGGCGGGACTCCCCTGGGACCCCTGCCGCACCCGTCCCGGGCTCCCGCCCCCTCCCCGAACCCGTAATGCCGACTGCTACCTGGCGGGGAGCTTGTCTCGTGTCGGCTCAGGGCCTGGCGAGCTACAAGCTTGGGCGCAGGGAAACCTCACGGTGGACACGCTCACCGGGGAAAGGAGAAGCCTGAGGCCCACCGAGGTCGGGTCGCTGTCCAAGGTCACGCAGCCAGGATGCGTTGGAGCAGCACTGGGGTTCAGGCACTTCTGGGGGGACTCAGGTTGTGCGATGGAGCTGGGGTGGGCGTGGGCAGAAGAAAAGAGGTCAGTGTTAGGGGCCGGGGACTGGAGATTTTGAGCCAACCGCCAGCCTGTCACTCCCCACCTGGGACCTCCTGAAGGAACAGGGTTCACTCCCCTCCACACCCTTCAAAAAACTCCCCAAGAACGAACACACACACACACACACACACACACACACACACACACACACACGGCAGAAAAACAAGCAAAAACTTCCTCTGATCTCAGAAGATAGCAGAAGCTCCCCCCACTCTGAGAATCCTTAAGGGCAGGAAACACCAGGGGTCCCAGAGAAGACCCCTCTCCAGACCTCCCCACCGCAGTCTACAGTAGGAAGGCAAAACCCTGCTGGGCATGTGGACCAGGCAGTGGAAGAAACCGGAAGGAATGGGAGTGAGCTGTGGTGTGGGGGTGGCTGAGGAGACTTTTACTTTCTCCTTTCACAAATGTCTATATATATATTGTTGCAAATTAACTTTGCAATTAAAAACTTTAAAAAAGTCCTCCACAATTCAGGTCCAGCTCCAGTTTTCCAGGAGGTGTTTTCTGAGAGGCCTGGGTTCCCAGTGCTGGAAGGGCACTCAGAAGGCTGCGGATGTGGGATGTTTGCTGCAAAGGTGGAGGAGAGGGGCTGTAGCTCTTGGGAGTCATTGGCCAAGGCCACACCCAGGCCAGTCCTGATTTGGAGTCTGGCCTGTCTCGCTGCCTCGCCTGTATTCTTGACTTGAGGAA
Source organism: Mustela nigripes (assembly GCF_022355385.1). NCBI lineage: Eukaryota > Metazoa > Chordata > Mammalia > Carnivora > Mustelidae > Mustela > Mustela nigripes. The sequence continues at coordinate 9,285,236 of NC_081562.1, read as the reverse complement.
AAGACACACACTGGGGCTCTGAACCACCGTGGCTACCTCGTGGTCTCTGCATAGTGCCGGTGGTCGGGAGGGACCAGAACATTTCTCAAAAGGCCTCAATCCTGGGGGATGCTCTTTGACCACCGGGATCCTGCCCAGTGGTCCCTGAGCACATGCTTTTCACACCCCACCCCTCCGCCAGCCCCAGGATGATGCCCGCCGTGCTCCCCAGATCTCTCTGGGTGTCAAGGATCATGAGCTATACCGTGGGAGCCAAGCGAGGGCAAGCTCTATATGATGAACCCTCAGAGTCCCGCGTGCATGGATGTGAGCTGGTGCTCATTGGAGCATTGACCTGGAAACCCCGCCAGGCAGCACAGCCTGGGGGAAGAAGCATCACCCTGACGGAGAGGTGAGCCAGGCTCTCTGAAGACAAGCGCAGGCAGAAGGGGGCCTGTGAAGTCCTGCAGGTGCACGAGGCATCAGAACTCCTGGTGCATCTACGCGTTCTGTAAAGACAGAAACACATGCCTCACATCCCCAGGAGAAACTGTTGCAGAAAATCCAGACACACACATGCCAGGCCGAGAGAAGGGGCTGCTGCCAAGGGCTTAGGCACCAAAGGGTGCCTAAGGGTGCGGCTTAGGCATCAAAGGGTGTCACTATTATGTGGCCCTAACCCATGAGATTTGGGGACAATTGGATAAACGGGTTCAAAGGCTTGAGTCAAATCTTGTTTAAACTGATCTGTTTTAACCCGGAATGGCTTTTTAGACCTGTGGTAGGAACACACTGCTCCCCTGCTTCTAAACCCATCAGTGGTTTCCCTGTCCCTTATGGAATAAATTCCAAACCCCTTAAGAGGTAGTACTGTACCGCCTAGTGGTCAAGCCCATTTCTCTGGGGCTGTGGAAGAGGCTGTGCCCCCCCACCCCCATTCCTAACACAGAATCCCTCCAGAGATGGCCAGAAACAGATTCTCAGGGGAACTCCTCTCAGACTTGAATTGTCCCCACATTTTCCCTCTAAAGTCTCGCGTCTCTAGGCTTTTTATTTCTTACTTATATTCCATTCTTAGGGTAAGGGAATTCTGCCCTAAATGAACAAGTATAGTTATTCATTCAAAATATATGTTTTGAGACCGACTTTGTGCCAGGCAAAATGCCAGGCCCTGGGGAGAGCTGGAAATAAGACAAACTCGGAGTTTATATTCTAGTAGGAAGGCAAGCAGTAAACAAATGAATAATTAAATAAATGAGTTTATTTATAATAGTCATGAGAACTACAAAGAAAATGTAAAAAGTAATATTATAGAAAGTTGTAGGCGGTTTGTGTGTGTGTGTGTGTGTGTGTGTGTGTGTGTGTGTGTTGGTGGGGGCAGATTTGAGAAATTGGCATTATTTGTAAGATTGTCAGAAAAGTCCTGCTTATGAGCTGAGACCTGAATGACCTGAGAAACCAGCCATGCAGAAATCTGGGGAAGGACTTAGTGTTCTAGGCAGAGCAGATGGCTTGTGCAAAGGCCCTGCAGCAGAAATGAGCTTGGTGTGTTCCAGGAACAGAAAGAAGGCCACTGGGGCTGAAGAAGAGTGAACTTCAGGGGAGAGAGGAAATCTGGAGAGAAAGGCAGGGTGAAGTCATGTAGGGCGTCACAGGCTAGGGGAGGAGAATGGGTTTGATTCTAAGCCCAGCTGGAAGGCTTGAAGTAGGGAAGTAACATCACATGGTTTGTGTTTGTAAAAGATCACTCTCGTGGTTGCATGGAGACTGGGTCGTATCAGGGTAGGAGAGGAAGCAGGGAGACAAGCTAGGGGCCCGGCAACCATCCAGGTGAGAGGAATGGAGTCTTGGAGGTTGGATGACCGAGAGAACTGGATGGATCATATAGAGGTAGATTTTGCCACTTGGGTCCTCCAGGCAGCAGATGGGGTTGGTTCTACAAGCGGTTGATTGGAGGCTCTGAGCTGTGAGAGCCTCAGACCTCAGTGCAGATCTGCCAAAGTCTTGCCCAACCCAACAGGGAGCTCCAGGGTCAAGACTGACCATTAGGGAATCTTGCATTGGGCAGAGATGCCCAGTCCCTAACACCCTTTTCATGCTTGGTCATTAACTGGGAGCTGCTCCAGAAGAAGATGGCTTCAGCTCAGAAGCTGGGGTGAGACCCGCACACAAACCTGCACACGGATGTTTATAGGCACTTTATTCATAGTTGTCAAACTTGGGAGCAAACAAGATGTCCTTCAGTGTGTGAACTGGTACATCCAGATGGAATCTTAAATACTGATGAGAAGAAAGGAGCTATCGAGCCATGAAAAGACATGGAGGAACCTTAAATGTATATGACTAAGGGAAATGAGCCAGTCTGAAAAGGCCACATGCTGTATGACTCCACTTTCATGACATTCTGGAGAACTGAAAACTATAAGGACTGTAGAAAGATCTGCGGTTACCAGGGGTGCCATTGGTCTCAGGGCCCGAAGAGGGATCCGCTGTCTCCCTCCTGCACTACCCATTGTAAATACCCCTTGCCCTCTTTTTACCTCTGCTGAGAAAAGGTGGGAGGAATATTCTTTCCTTCCTGTACACTAGTGAAGTCCATGGTATAATACATCCACTCAACAAATGTTTATTGAACCGAGGTATGTTGTTGTTGTTGGGGTAGGGAAAACCTTCAGGCTACAGCAAAGTCATGTCTAAAAAAATGCGAGAACGCTGCTAGTTTGGCACCTGGTAGTTTCTGCCCACAGGCCCGTGATGGACTCGAGGCTTGAACTCGGGGCTTCGGGTGACCAACTCATTTCAGTTTAGCGCTACAAGTCCTGTGTCCTGGGAAACCTCTCCAACCTGGGAAGATCGGGCTGGTTGGTCACACGAGCTCTCTCCAAATCACACATCCCCAGGTGCCCGTACATAATGGGTATCGATCAGGACATGACTCTCCCTCTTCCTGCCTTCCTAAGCCCCCACATTCTTCCCTCCACTACAGCATCTCCCACTTTACCTGTCTCCTGCAAGACCATGAGCCCCCCCCAGGGCAGGGCTCTGGGGGACTGGCACTTGTGGCTACTCAAACTCCCAGCAAAAGCAGGCAGTTCCTCTTGGGGTGTGTCTGGGAGCTAAAGAACTTCCTTGGGTCGCCTGGGTGGCTCAGTGGGTTAAGCGTCTGCATTTGCCTCAGGTCATGATCCCAGCGTCCTGGGATGGAGTCCCACATTGGCTACTTGCTCAGCAGGGTGTCTGCTTCTCACTTTGCCTCTGCCTGCCACGCTGCCTGCCTGTGCTCTCTTTCTCTCTGACAAATAAATAAATAAAATCTTTACCAAAGAGAGAGAGAGAGAGAACACTTCCTTTCTCTGGGAAGTGGGGAAGCAGGGGCTGAGGGACAAGGAGAGCTGCCACTGTCCATCCTGGACATCTCCATCCTGAGGGTCCAGTCCCCAGCCAGGGATGGACTGTCCCAGAATCAGAGCTGCCTTAGTCTCTCCTCGTCTGTAAAGTGGGCTCATGGTAACTATCACAGAGTGAGAATGGGAAAAGAGCAGATGAGATGTACATAAAATCTTCCAGGGACTCAAGGTCGAGGACAATTTCTCACCATGTTCTTTTGTATGCCCAGGGCACAACACAGTCCCTGACCCTTAGTAAATGCCCCAAACATGCCATCCCTTCCTTATTTATTTCTAGCACATATTAGGTGCCCAGTAAAGGTTAATTTCCTCTTCTACTTTTTTTTTTTTTTAAGATTTTATTCATTTATTTCACACACAAAGAGAGGGCAAGTACAAGCCAGGGGAGGAGAAGAGAGAGAGGGAGAAGCAGGCTCCCCGCTGAGCAAGGAGCCCAATGCGGGGCTCGATCCCAGGACCCTGGGATTATAACCTGAGCGAGAGGCAGATGCTTAGCCAACTGAGCCACCCAGATGCCCCCTCTTTTTTACTGCTTTACCTTTATCCCCCAAGTGCCTACAGTGCCTTCCCCCACCGGCACTCTCTCCTTTCTTGGCTCTCCTCCCATCCCCTTCCTGAACAGAGTGGGGAGTCATTCCGACTAAGGTATACATCTTCGATCAACATACCCCAGCCTGAGACCTTCCAAGGGAAAACAGCGCTCAGAAATGTTTGCCTATTAGCAGCAAATTCCCCCAACGAGGAGCCCGGCCAGGGAGAAGGGGCAGAAGCCAGGGAGGGGAGAGCTTTCCTCTCTGGGGAAGCCCAGAGATTTCCATCCAGGGTTTCTGCCTCCCTGGAAGCAGCAAAAGGAGCCAACCCACCTCTCAGGCTCAGGCAGGAAGCGAGGACATCTGTTCGCAGCTCAGGAGGGGCCGAGAACCAAGGAGGAAGCGGGTGTCCTCCTTGTAGGGGGTCTGGCAGTTGGCTGGAAGGTGTGTGCCTGCAGCCAGACGCAGCCAAGAAAGACCAGGATGAGTGGCTGGCCAGTGAGGCTGTGTCCTCTTTCCGTGGCTGTCCGGGGGCCGGGGTGCTCTCACTGTCTTGCCATCATTCCGCCAGCCGTGGGTGCTCAGTCCATCCCTCCTGCCCACACTTGTTACTCTGTTACTCACCATGGCAAACCCGGAGTTCCACATTGGAATCTTCCCTAGTTCCCAGATAAGAATGGAAACTCAGAGAGGTTCTGACGTTTGCCCAGGGCCCCACGGTCAGTGCAGGTATGCCTGGGATTTGAACCTGGACGTTCGCAGACTCCACGTTGCACGCTCTTGCTCTCTCTCCAAGTAGATCAGACCCTGAACAAGGAGGAAATAGCCAAGTACATCCTGGGAGCCTCACACTGCCCTGGGCTCAGTTCATCTCCTTCTCCTGGCCCTCCCCGGACCCCGGAGACAGGAGGAGGGGGAGGGCCAGGAACCGCTATGGGCCCGGCACTGGTTTCTGTTGCAATGATCTGTGACATGTGTTTCCCCCACGAGCCTGAGAAGTTCTGGAGGTTTGGCACGGTATCTGTTCCATATCTGGATCACTGGCACCCAGTGTGTGTTCTGGGTGTATCTACTTCACCCGTGATGGAACCTGAGGGCTGATGTCCATTTCTTTAGCTCCGCTAGGAAAGACAGTTTTCTGATAACCCCCAGGATTCTGCAGACACAGCTCCTGAAGGCAAGGAAACCAAGCCTTAGGGCTCCAGGAGCAACCCTTTCTTAACCCATAGGATGGGTATGGGCAGACCTGTCTATGGAGACGACGGAAGGCCTCTAAAAGATAAAAGGTCTCCTTGTGAAGGAGGCTCAGGGACAGGTGGACACTGAAGGGTCAGAGCTGAGGCTTGTGATGGGGTTAGAGGCAAGGGGGTACCTGGGACCTCACCAGATGACCGCTCATGATGTCTGGCAGCTACTTCTTAAATACCACGTGTTTCCTGATCTAGCTCAAGGGACCCAAGGTGATCCCTAGGGAAAGTGGGGGGCAGGTTGGGAAGACTCTCCAAGAAGCTGGAAGAAGGGACCATGCAGGAGGACAGGGTCCAGTGGGTGGTCCTTCTGGCTGGACCCGTGCTCCTGCCCACTGAGTCGACCAGCCCTCTTACTGGCCTTACTGGATGGGTCGGGCCTTGGGTCTCTCTCCTCTAAAGTCTGCCTACCGCCAGCACTGGCTGCAGCCACTAGCAAATTGCACCCACATACAATTTGTTTTTTTTTTTTTCAGATACAGAAATGGTGATTCAGGGAGGGAAAAGGACTTTCCCGAGATTATACCGCAAGGAGAAAGCATTTGATGATAATGAAGAGGTGGCCCTTGCTCTGCTGTTAAGTGCATGATCTGTTATCATCGAAAACCTCACAAAACTCCAATGGAACAGGCATGCTACTATCACCAGCCCCATGGTATGGTTCGTGAAGCACAGAGAAGTCAAGCAACTTGTTTCAGGTCACACAGCTGCCAAGGCGAGAAGCTGCCATTCAAACCCAGACATTCAAGTTCATGACCACTAGGCTACGTGGACTTTCTAGGAGGAAGCACAGTGCAGGGAAGGCTGTTCTGGCAGGCCTGAAGGGAGGAAAGGGGGGCGTTTGGAGGTTGAAGCAGTGAACAGACCCAGAGAGAGCTATGCTTGGCAGACTGCAGGCCGAAATCATTGTACTCTTCCCCAGGGTCTGCCTTGTCAACCTGCTCGGTTGACCCCATCTTTCCTACTTTGGATGAAATCTCAGGCATCTCTCATAACTTTTTCAGTCACTCTTGGGTTTTTTCCCTATTTTTTAGATATTAGAATCATCTGGTTTAGTAGCAAAGCTTTAAGCTCTGTTCAAAGCTTCTCCTTTCCCTCAAGTCCACCTTAAATTCAAAGACCTGTATAATGAGGAAGGAGGCACTCTTTCTCATTAACGGAACTTCTAAAGTTCTTCAGGGACATCCCCCCCATCACTAGGGATCTCCTAGCTGTAGTTTCTACATGGGCAAAGCCTCCCCGGGCTGGCTGGGTTTAGAGTCCCCTTCAGCTCCTGCCTTTCAGGGTCCAACCCAACATGAATCCTTTGGATAGGATCTCATGCCCCTTCCCTGCTTTCCCTTCAACCCCCACCAATCCTCTTGGGGCAGGGTCCTCATTCAGAATGACCTCAAACCAGCCACATTCTGCAAGGTTCCCTCTGGGGTCCTGGGAAACACACTTGCATCCTGGCCCCCAGAGGTTGGGAGAGCAGGCTAGTCCCCAAGCAGCTCGGTCCTTGCCTCGCAGAAGCGGAAGCAGAAGCCTAGCCAGCCTCTCCACTTTGTCGCTCATCCTCAACCTCAGGGGACACATGCCATGCCCTTGGGTTTTCTGAAAATCCCCTTGCTTGGCCACACAGCCCTGGAGGGCTGAGGGACCAGGAGCACCTCCCCTTTGCAAGTCTATGCTTTGGAATGGGGGTACCTGGTCTGGACTGGAGCGGGCAGCAGAGCTGAGGAGAAAGGGAGGGATTGGAGTGGTACTTCCATTACAGGTCCCTCGGTCACAAACACTGGAGACAGGCCAGAAAGGGATGAGTCAGAGGTGAGGCGCAGGGTTCAGACCCCACCAGTGGAAGGCAGTGAGTCAGGCAGCCCGTGGGGGCCAATTTGCAGTCCGGAGATTGGTTTTGAATACGGAGCCTGAGGGTGTCACATCAGGGTAGAGCAGAGGGGTTGAAAGCATGGACTTTGAAGTTAAGGTGTTTGGGTTTCAATTCCAGCTCCGCACACAACTTATCAAGGGTGCCACCCAGAGGAAGTGACTCGGTCTCTCTTGCCAGTTTCCCTGGCTGCACCATGGGAGCAGCAAACCAGAATGAAACTCCAGTGTGAGGCTCAAAGCCTGGCTCATGTGGCCCTCAGCAGGGTTCCCTGCAATCCCAGGAGGAAGAGAGTATTACTTTCACCTCCCATTTTACAGATGGGGAAACTGAGGCACGACAGAGCCTGAGCAACACGCTGTGGAAGGCCCATACAGTCAGGCAGCCCAGCTCTACTTAGTGTGCCCTCACCTACCAAGCTACACAGCAGGATGTGGGCACAGTGGGAAGGATGACTGCACGGGTTCAAATCCCACCTCAACCTCATAGGAATTCGTGAGCCGTAACTTCACCTTTCTAGAACACAGAGAGACCTCATTTCTATATCATGGGTACTGAGCTCTCTGGGTTGTGAGGGTTTAATTAGTTAATCCTTGTAAAGTCCACTCCGTCTGTATTAACTGTCCTTAGAGCAGTTCTTGGTTGGAAGGATGATTAGAGGAAGCCCCTCTCCTCTGTTTTACAGAAGAGGAGGCAGAGGCCCCAGAGAGAGTGACTGACGGCACTGAGATCACAGAGTGGCAGAGCTGGGACTCACCCACTGCTTCTCAATGATCTGGAAGCTGTTATGTGGGAGGATGGCATTGAGAGTTGGTGAGCAAACCCCCGGAGCCCCTGGGCGGGAAGTCAGAGGGATGGTCAAGTCCGGATACACAGGTCTGGAAGAGATCTCCTCTTACCCAAGAGGTGCTTGAACAAAAACCCTCTCACACCCATCACCTCAGGCCTCCCAAGAACCCTGCCAAGCAGGGACTCCCGGCTTCCACAACAGCTGAGGGGCACGAGGGCTGGAGAGGGGAAGTAAACCGACCCCTGGAACCCAGACAAGAGTCTCCTTCTGGTGGCAGGGGTGAAAGGCAGGCGGAGGAGGGATGAGTGTGGAGGAGCAGATCAGGGCTGATCAGAACAGAAAGCTTCCGCCGGGACTTCGACATGGAAACTGTGCCAAGGGAGCCTGAGAGAGGACGGTCACTTTAATGAGTCCCTGTGGGGGACCATCTACAATTGCCTTTTCCAAAGTGCATCCTGTTGCCTTGATCACAGACAGGAGTATCGGAGCCTTAACAGAGAACCCCTAGGGCCCTCCAAATCCACCCCGGAAGAATGCGTGACTCGTGCTGGGATTTCACACCATGAGATGAGGGGGACAGAAGGCTGGCAGGGGGGCCTGTCTTTATGCCTCAGCACCAAGAACCCCTGCCACCTGCTTTGTCCCATTTTCACCAGCCCATCTCGGCTCTGCATAGATGTTTCCCTCTGGCTCATAAAGGCTAATTGCTAGCAGCTGTCATTTAAATGGAGGCTCATGTCTTTGTCACACTCTGAGCCCAGCCTTGGGAAGAGACAAAGAAGACTTTGGTCTTCTGCTCTAATGAAGGTCATATTCCATCTAGAGGGACCGCAGGGGACCTGTTCCCTTCTAGCTTCAACTCCGATTGGCTGTGTGCCTCCTATGTGTCTGCCATGTATCCGCATTTTCACACTTACCCTGAGTCTCATTGTTCTACAGAGATTTCAGAAGTTTGGGGAGGGAGCAAGATGCCGGGCAAAGAGAGACCCGGGTTACTATCCAAGTACATGAGGCTTGGCTTTTCAGTTCTCTTTTAACTACTGGTTTTTCATTTAATTCTACAGAAACTGTGATGACAATTTCTTGAAATGTACTGAGATTTGCTTTTTACCATGCCACATGATGTAATGGCTGGAAATCTTCGGTGTGTGCTTGACAGTGATGTGTCAGGTGCAAGATTCCATACATGCTGTTTGTAATTCTCCTGTGCATTTATTTGCGGCCGGCATCTTTGTATGTCTTGTAATTTTGGATTGCAAGCTCACATTAAGGAGGGTTTTATCTGTGAGTATCACACTGTGGCTTTTATTGTGGGAACGTCCCTCCAGGGAGGCTTGTATTTCCCATTGCCACATGCTCTGTGGGTGTAACGCATCCCACATTTGCTTTGTATGTTAATTATCAGACTCGGTAGTTCTGGAACCACACGGGTAATGCAAATTCAAATCTCAAATTTGTGTTAGTGAAGGTCTAGAGTCATAATCAAGAGAGATTTCATTTTTGTTTTTCCAACCAGAGCCAAAAATGAGACAATGTCTCTGACAACTTTTTTTTTTTTTTTAACATTTGTCTTTTCATTGAAGACATGCTTTATTCAGGTGTCTTGGTTTCAGATCTCTTTTTGGCAATGGCCAGGGGCCTTGTCTCCCAACTGTATATAGATGTAGACTCCAAGCTCCTTGGTTACCAAGTTCAACAAAGGCCAACACCTCCCCACACCTGTCCTGGTGTCACTGCAGACTCGCCCTGCAGGCAAAGGATTGGCATCTTCTTATCACTCTGATTTTGGCTTCCTCTTTGTTTATGGTCCTTGAGGATTTCTTTACTACCTTGGAAGGTCAGCTGGGTATTTAACAGAATGTCTGTTATACAGTAGTATCTCTAGGTATTGTGTAACATCCCACTGGAAGCTTCCATTCACCATGCCCAAGTCCTGGGTTCCACTCCTTCAGCCTCTGAGGGACCCTGGTAAGCACCCGCCCATACACTGCTTGTCTGACTCACTATCCCCAGCCAACTGCCCCACAACCTCACCCAGAGGAAAGGCATGAGATTGTTGGGTGGGTGGCAGGCAGGGGCTGGATATCCCAGTGGCCTCTGGAGCAAAGCACCTAAGTTCTAAGTGATCCTTCCCAGGTGTCTGGTGACATCTCAGAGCTGAGCTATACTTGGGCACAAAGGTTCTTCAACTAAAGGACAGGTTCCTCTAGCAGTCCCTCAGTGAGCAGGAACTTGCTGCTCCAAGTCTCACATCTATGGATCAAAATCCCTCCTGATTCACACCCAAGGTGTCCCAAACTGCATTCACCCTCCTCCCAAGCCGCCTCCTCCACCAGGCTCCTCCGCCCGTCTGTCCCATGAGTGGCACCAACACCCACTCTCGCTCACTAGACACCCAGGAGGTTTTCAGAGGCTCTCTCCTGCAAGCACTGCAAGCCAGTCGCAAAATCTTCAATATTCCAAATCTCCCTCAACTCTGGCCATCCCTCCCATCCGCACCACCTCTGCTGTGCCCGGTCTCATTAGTGCTCACCAGGGTCATCTGTTCCTCTGTCCCTCCTCTGCTGAGGATGGATGTCTGGAGGGTGGGGCCCCTCCCCTGCTGCTTCCCTTGCAGAGCCCACATGTGGATCTGGTCCCTGAGTTCTCAGAGCTGGAGCCATTTGAAGTCCGAACTGTCAGAAGCACGCAGCCTGAACAAAGGGTGCAGAATGGGCACAGAAGCCTGTGATCTGGCTTGAGGGGGGCTTGCCATCTGGAGGCAACCACGCTGAGCCTCCCTTTTCACTTCAGGCAGAGCTTGGTAAGGACAGAAAAATCACTGCACTTACAGCTTTAAAAAAATGATGGGAGTGACTTTGTGAACTTGTCCTCGCCCATCCCCACCCCCGTCCTTCCCTTGGCCCAGCCCTGAGCCTCGCTGCATGGCTGACCTGGACCCCAGGCAAGGCCCAGGAATAGGAGGTGAGGCTGGGGGGGCTGGGTCGGGGGCCACCTGGCAGATAAACCCCGTGACACCAACAGTGACGCTGACGCATTTCAGACAGGGCATCTTGGCCTCTGGGCCCAGTGGTCCTGCCCAGCCCTGCAAACAAACCCTCCAGTGCTCCTTAAGAAGCAGTTGTGATCATGCTCACTCAGAGGCAACTAATACACAGAGCTCACTGCTTAGTGATGGCATGCGACAAGGCACTGTGACTTGTGACAAGGGACGGCAGCGACTCTAAGTCTCTGAAGGCACCTGCCTCACAAGGGCAGCTGCCCCGTGTTCTCAGTCCCAGGGAGCATGGGGCTTGGGGGCAAGTCTGGCCTGGAGGGCAGCCCCTGCCATCACTGAGAACCAAGCCACTTTGGCAAATGAATGAATTAACCTAGTCTCCCCCCATGGGAACCTGACAGCTCCTCCCTTGAGGCTTTGCTAGGCACCGGGGAGTGGGGCAGGTGCCCGGGGTGCCGGGGGGGCGGCGGGGAGAGGGGGATGAAGGGAGACAGAAAAGCTCTCACTGGGGTTTGGCCTGTAGTGGGTGGGCTGAGCTTCCGGCTGTTCTTTCGCTCAGTGTGGATTAAGGAGTTTTGGAGAAGAAAACGCTGAACACCTGGTGAGATGCCAGGGGGAGGGAGGGGTGGCTTGGAGTAGTTGCCCTGGAGAAGGGCCGGCCCTGACTTCAGAGGGACACCACATCCCTCGCCCCCTTACCACCTACCTGCCGGGACCAGGGGCAGACAGGGACACGCTTCCATTTGTCCTGCTGGCCCAGGACCAGTTGGATGAATTGTCCTGGGGTCCCAGGTCTGCTGCTCAGTTACTCCCCGGCCTCCCTGAGCCCATCAGGAAGGGGGTGACAACTGGAGAAAAGATGGAGGGCCCAGTGGGTCAGGCGCCAGGCTGTGAGCTGCGGGTTATCACGGGATGACGCGCTCCCACCCACAGAGGGACAGGGCCTCGGGTTGTGGACGGGGAGGTGCTGCTGACCATGGGAGGAACCCCTGAGAGTACCCAAGGACAGTGGGAGGGGCCTGCACCCCCAGGAGGCCGCCAGGTGGAGGATTTGGGATCCTGAGGGCAAGGCAAGGTGGGGGCAGGGGTGGGGGTTTCCAGCCCCCTTGTGGCACCCGTGTGGAACAGGCAGGGGTGATGCAGGCAAGAATGGAGCCTGGCAGATGGGTCAGGATGGGTGGGGGTGCGCAGGGTGCGGAGACATCCCAGAGGAGAGACAGTGGGGATTTCATGATGGGGGCAGTGTGGGTGCTGTGGGAGGATTCAGGGGGGACACCTGCTTAAGAGCCACAAAAGTGGCTCAAGAGCAGAGGGGTGGGCCCTTGAGGAAGGTATGGGATTGCCCGGGGTGGCGGCTTTTAAACCCCCGAGGCTCCTCTGCGTGGGGAGAGGGCGCCTTGTGGCTGCTTATCTCATTGGAGAAGGCACCCAAGCTCCCAGAAAACATTTCTCTGCACTGGTCTGCTCTCCCAGGCGCTGTGGCAAGATGCTTGTTAGGGGGACGCCCGGGTGGCTCAGTGGGTTAAGCCTCTGCCTTCAGCTTGGGCCATGGTCTCGGGGTCCTGGGATCGAGCCCTGCATTGGGATCTCTGCTAGGCAGGGAATCTGCTCCCCCCACCCTCTCTGCCTGCCTCTCTGCCTACTTGTGATCTGTCTTCAAATAAATAAAATCTTAAAAAAAAAAAAAAAAGCAGCTGCTTGTTAGGGACCCAGCTCCTCAGGCTCCCTCGTCTGCAGCTACTATGATTCCAAGTGGGGGCCGGGGAGCAGGGAGCTGGCAGTGGCAGGCCCTCCCCCCCTCCAAGGTACCCACCAGCCTGGAAGCCCTGCAGTTGCACGGCTTGGGGTCCTCACCCCCAGCTCAGCCCACCTACCGGCTGCGAGGTGGGAGGCGGTGAGCTTAGAAATGGACCACAGCTGGCAGGCCAGGCCAAACCCCTCCTCACGTGCAGCAGGTGAGGCCTGGCCAGATGTGATGTGTAAAGACCACAGGCACGGCGGGAAGAAATGAGACAGACACATCCCCACCCTAGGGGCCAGGCCTTAGCTTCGGAATGTGACAATTTATTTGGGGGGGGGGGGCAAAAGAGGCTTTTCACTCCCCCTTCCTGGCATTGATACAACATTGAAGAGCAGCAGGAACTAAACGTACAAGACGAGAGTAATCGGCACAAACCCCCCTCCCCCGGCCCAGAAACAACCGAATCCGGAACAGAACCAAAGCCCACACCCAAAACACGCCGTCTTCTCCACCTGCAGGCTCCAGGAGCGGGAGCGAGCAGGTGGCCTGGGGGACCCACCCCCACGTGGGGGTGAGGGGCGACATCTCCATTTCTGGTCTCCTGCCGCCCGCTCAGTCCCTCTTGTGCACCACTGGAGGCAAAGTTTAGCCAGCTGGCAGCTGGATGGTTGAACCACAGACAAAGGCAACAACACTTCATTTTTAAAATGAGAAAGAGAAAGAAAGAGATGGCGCCCCTCCCCCAATATAGAGCTATATACGTATATTTTATATATATAGAATTCATTCGTGCACAATTCATTTAAATGAGCTTTTCAAAAATTAAAAAAAATTATAAGATACATTTTTTTAGGCCTTTGTTTTTTTAAATTAAAACGAACAAAAAGTGTCCATCTGCACTCCTCCCAAGAAGGGGGGCAGGCCCCAGAACCCTTCGTTCCTTCTACCTTGCTTGGCCTGTTGCAAGGGGTCCCCTGTTAGACCACCAACCCCATTTGCCTAGCTGAAGCTCTGCATACAGTAGGCACTCACTCAGTGTTGGAGCAGGGTATCAACTCCTTCGAGGAGGGGCAGGGGGACCCCATAGGCATGGGGCGTGGGGTCCTCAGTCCCCACTCAGCCTGGCCCCGTACTCTGGCATCTTGGTGACTGCCAGCAAGATGCGAGTCAGGCTGGGGAGACCCTCTCCTGGAGTGTTAGCCCCTAAATTCCTTTTTGAATCTGAGAGGAGATGCAGACCGAAAAAACCGAAAACCTTTAAACACTTTCCTTTTCTTTTTAAAAGTGATTCCTTAAACCATACAAGCCCCCAGAGAGGCTGCCTTGGACTAGTGCATGGGAGCCCGGAAGCGGAACTGACCCTACGGGGCTCCGCTGTCCGGCGTGGGCCAAGTGCAAAAACAAAATAAAAGCGAAAAAACCCCAAAACCCCAAAAACCCAACCCAACCCAACCAACCAATAAAACCCCAGAAGGTGGGAATGGTGGTGTGTCCACTTGGGTCCCCATGGAGGCTGAAAGGGCTGTTCATGGCCCAGCACCCCCCACCTAACAGGTTCCTCCTCTGGGTTGACCCCTCAACCAGGGCTGCCTGGGAAGGGTGGGCAGTGGGGGGCGGGGGGGGTGGACCTGCCAGCTCTGCAGCGGCCTCAACATCCCAGGCTCCCTCCTTTGAATGGGCTTTTCCCAAAACACCAGAGCAGCTGGGCTCTTCACCCCAGCGAAGCAGCTTTGCCTCCCAGAACCCCAGTTTCCTGGTCTTTTCAATGGGGGTAACCCCTCCCACTGTGCCCACCTCACACTGAGGTTGGACCTCAATCATCCCTTCTTTTCAACAGAAGGATGGGGCTCGTTTTGCCCCGGACCCCTTTGCAGGGCAAGAACAAGGGGGCTGTGGGAGGTTAGAGGCCCCAGTGCCAGAGCCACTGACCGGCACTGAATCCTCAGCACCCGTCTGGACACCAGCAGTGCTTTATGAAGAGGACTTGGACCCAATATGCCCATTTCACAGAAGGGCACACTGAGGGTCAGAGAGGGGAATAAGACAGGGAGGTGTCCCAACTTCCCATCTCAAACTGGAGACACCAAACCTCCTTGTTTCCTATGACATGTGGGTGGGGAAGGGGTGGCATTAAGGGGAGATGACCGATGCCCCAACCAACACAGAATATAGCAGGATATCAGGCTTTGGGGGGGGGGGTATTTCACTTATAAAAATAAAGCAAACCAGAATGCAACTTCTGCTTGGTAATTAGGCAAACGGAAAAGCAGCAAGGGGAGAGGAAGGGCCGGTAGGAGGCTGATTCGTGCAAGAGTGTGTGGGGGGTGGGGCGGTTAGGATCCCCGCTCAGAGCCGCCCTGGGAGAGAGGTAAGGAGGGCCTCACTTGCTCTTGACCCTGTGCCCACCTCAAAGCAGTGCGCATGCGTGCCTCTGGGTGTGCTGACACGGAATGGGGCCACATGGCTGAGGGTCAGGGGCAGCAGCCCACCTGTGCAAAGAGAAGGGGCAGGCCTTCCCCTCTCCCCATGGTTACCCCCAATCCCTTAGGGTCACCACCTAAAATTCTCCCAGAAGCTACAGCTTCTTCTCCCTGAAGCTCGTATTCCCCACGTGGTCAGGGAAGCTCAGGGCTGTTGTGGTCTTTGGGGTGATGGGGTGGGAGGGACCAGATGACCCGACAAGCTGGCAAACAAATGACAGAGAGCAAGACACCCAACTGCATCTAGTCACCGGCCTTCCTGGACAAAGTCACCAAGGACACAACAGTGGGACTCCTGCTCACCCCCCCTCTCCAGCCTTCCCCTCAGATCTCAGCTCCCTTCGCTGGGCGCCTGCAGGGCTGGCTAGTTCCCTTGGGACCAGCAGTCATCCTTCCCTTTGAAGGAGGGTAGGTGTGGGGTCTGGGCCCAGGACAGGAGGGAGGTTGCCCCCTGCCTCAGGCCGAGGGGAGAGAGCAAGCAGTGGGCCAAACCCCAAGGACCCGCCCGCTAGGCCTAGGCCCTCCGTCCCATTCCTAACACCGCCACCTCACCTGTGCAATCACTGCAGTACGAATTTTCTTTAAATATCTCTTTCTCTCCCCTCCCCCGCTCCCACCCTGACCCCATAGGAATCCCACAATATTTTTTTCTATTTCTTTTTTCTTTTTTCCTCTTTTTTTGTTTTTTGTTTTTTTGCAAAACTAATTCTTTCACTTTCCTGTCATAAAATCACCTCTGAAAACACAACTTCTTTACAAAAAAAGTCACGAATGACACGGACTCTCAGGAAAACACATTTCTATGGTCTCTGGAAAACACCTGTAACTGACACCCAGGCAGTCACTCACCTGGGGTGAGGGGTCACGGGGGTGGGGGGTGGGGACATCCCCTCGAAGGACAGAGGAGAAATACCAGCCCTTATTTGGGGGGAAGCCAATTGGCACTTGGACGGCCACAGAGCCAACACAAAGGGCAGGGTGGGGAGGGTCGAGGAGTGCCAGCCCCCCAAACCCTGGGAGGGCCCTTGTCCTACATCGGGGGGGGGGGGGGGGGGGGGGGGGGGCAGGGAGAGTTGGAAGAACAAGTCCTCCCACACTCCGGACAAAGGCATCTGCTCCCGAACGGGATTCCCTTTCTGCCTCCTCCTACCTTTGCCATCACGCGCCTCAGTTGGGCCACTGCTCGCTGCACACGCCAGGAAGTTCCCTCGAGCCAGGAGCAGGGCTGCGCCACCCAGGCCAGACTGAGACGTGGGGCCAGCCCAGCAGGTGGCCACCCCGAGTGTCCCGGAGCCCAGGTCCCACATACCCTCTCTCTCCTGGAGAGCACATGCCCCTCTTTGGTCACCCCCTTTGGCCTGCCTGCCCTCCACCAATGGCACAGACCCTTCCGACCCCGGGCTCCAGAGCCTCCTACTGGTGCCAGCAGGTGGTGCTGTGAGAAGAGTTTCAGCGGTCAGACGCAAGGCGGTGGGGGGGGGGGGGCGGGGGCGGGGCGGCAGGAGGGCCTGGGACATCCCCACCCCCTCACCCGGAGTGGTTTCCAGGGCAGAAACCTCTCCACCTCAGTCCCCACCGTGCCATGTCTGCAGCAAAGGCCTGGCTGGTTGAGCGGACCCTCTAGAAGAGGAGGGTGTGGGGGGGAGTGCACCCCAGCACATTTGGGCTGGGGGGGAATGGGCCTGGGGGCTCCACAGCAAACTCCTTGGCCCTGCGCAAGGTCTGGGCAAGGAAAGGTCGGGCCTTCGACAATCACATTCTGAGCAACCCTCAAGGGAGCCGCCTGGAAAGCCCTGGGCCCAGTGCACATCCAGGTACGTGCGCAAACACGCCGTGGGGCGGCAGGGACGCCCGCCAGCTGGAAGTTTCCACGGCAGATTCTTGTAGCACCTTTGGTTGAGAACTGAAGGGCCCTTTAGCTACTGGGAGGCCCAGGCAGGGTGAGGTCCCTGCCGACCCCTCCCACCCCTGAGATGGGGAGGAGGAAGGAGCCAGGCGGGTGGAGCCTAAGGGGACCTGCTCAGGTCAGGTCCAGCAGTGGGCAGGAAGACCCAGGCCTCTGGCCCTGCTCTCGCCACCCTCACTGACCTCTGACTGGGCTTTGCCATCCCTGGCCCTCCTACCCAGGTCTGGAGGGGAAGGGACAGCGCCCCCACTGGGGAGGGGGTCTCCTAGGGGCCCCACAGCTGCCGGGTTAGCACCGAGAAATTCAGATGCTGTGCGTGAGAGCTGAAAGCAAGCTGGGGAGACAGAGCAGGATGCGGAGCAGGCAGCTGAACCCCAGGTTAGGGGGCTCCCTGGGAGCTACCCAGCAGGCCTCACTGGGCCCCAAGGACCAAGAAGGACTTCCAAGTGCCCTCACCCCACCCCAGCCCTAACGCGTTCCGGGACTGCTGCTCCCACTGGGCTCGTGGGAGGGGGGTGCTCCAACTGCCCAGCCCCATCCCGGAGGGGCAACACTGAGCCATTTGAAACAAGCAAAGCACAGGCAGAGGTGTCTGAGGGCAGGGATGGGGGCAGGAGCAAGAGGATGACTTTGGGCAGGAGGGCCCCCCCAAGCCCCCCTCCTTGGTGGAGCCCCCCTCACTTGCTCACCCCACCGCTGCCACCACCCCCAGTGGCACCTGCTACTCCAGTAGCCACCTTCTCGAAATCCTCAGGGTTGCAGAATTCCTTGATAGTGACTGTCAGAAGGTTGCTGGTGACATCGGTGACAACCACATTGGAGCAGGGTGACATCTCAGGGCGCCAGTCCCCAGCCTCAGGCTCGGAGGCAGCACTGGCAGGCTCGGGGGCCGCGGGCAGCGCCGGGCTGGTGGCAGCAGGGACGTCGGGAAGCACCCGCTTGCTGGTGGCCGCGGCCTCAGGAGGGATGGACAGGTCAAGCACTTCAGGCTCCCGCCAGTCGGGAGCAGTGGGGCTCACGGTCTCAGGGAGCAGCTTGGGGGGCACATCGTGGGGGTCGGACGAGGACTGCGGCGCTGGCGAGGGGCAGCTGGAGGAGCTGGAGCTGCGGGCATCAAAGGGGGCCGCGGGGGCAGCCAGGAGCAGCCCTGGGCTGGGAGGGGCCGCAGGGTCAGCCTTTCCTGCCAGCGGGGGAGGCGGAGGGCCGGGCGGGGGCTTATTGTAAAGCGCGAAGGGGCCGAACTTCATGTGGCGGATCTGGGTGCGTAGGATGCTCTCGCTGAACTTCTTGCTCTTGCCGATGACCCGGTTCCTCGAAGGGACCTTGGGGCGAGCGAGTGCTCCAGCCCCCTGCCCAGGGCCCCCGCCGCCACCCGTACCCTTGTCGATGACCTTCAGATTGAGGATGATGCGGTTACGCTTGGGCTCCCGAGGCTTCACCTTGCGGTTGATGATGCGCACCGTCTCGGAGAAAGGCGAGATAGGGGGGCGCAGGCCGGGACTGCCACCCTGGGGGTCAGGGCGGGGCAAGGGGCGGCGGGACATGCGGTGGCAGCGGCGGATGTCCTTCTTGAGCCGGTGCACAGCTGCGCTGGAGTGCAGCTTGGGCGAGGAGGCGCTGACGCCCGGCTTGACAGAGAAGTGCACATCGCTGATGCGGAGGGCCTCAGCCTGGGCCCGCGCCTGCGTGCGGGGAGGTGGCGGGCGGTGAGCAGGGGCGGGGCTTCCTGCTGACCTCCCCTGGGCGTGTCCCCCTCTCCCCCCCCCCCCCCCCCCCCCCCCCCCCCGCCACCCGGTGCCTGCCACCCCCAAGTCCGATCTCATTAAACCATCCTGAGAGGCCGTCAGAGAACCCGCGGGTCCCCCAACCCTGTCTTAAGAGACAAAATGAAAGGGACTCAGGTGAAGCAAAGTGCACGTCTGAGGGCCCCGTCAACCCTTGTCCAAGCGGGACTCTAAGTCTAGCTACTTTTGAAGACCTGTGTCCCTGGGACAGATGGATGGGCAGCTGCGCTGGCTGACACAGGAGTGAAGGCAACCAGGCCACTGCCTGGGAAGAACTCGGCTCTGTGAAGGATCCCAGCCTCGGCGGGCACCCCCAGATTCTTGGTGCCAGAAGGAAGAGGGAGGCCCCTCCCCACTCCACCCCACACCCCAGGGCCACTGACCTACTTGCAGGGTCCCAAAGGCTCTGTCTACACTCTGCTTCTGGACAGGCTGCACCTCCAGCTTGGACCTGCGTCCCGGGCTGATTGTCCCCTCTGGGACCACCTCTTGGCCCTCTCAGCCCCTCCTGTACCCTCGCAGCCCCTCCTATTTCCCCTCTTGGGTCTGATACACGTCTGCCTGCCCAGGATCTGGCTCAAGGTCCGAGGCTGAGCAAATCAGGGCCAACAGATTCCAAAGCCAACACCTCAAGCCTAGGTTGGAATCTACCCCACTGAGACAAGAATCTAGTGCCAGGACAGGCTGGGTGGTGGTGTTGGCGGGGGATGGGGGGGGCAGGATGGTTGAGCAGGCCTGCTGGCAGCCAGGGAACCTTCTCTGGCTCCTGGGCTCAGCTGTACTCCCAAGTGTGAAATCTGTAAACCCCCACCACTGAGTTCAGGGCAGGGGACTCACAGGGTCCTATAAACTGCCGCCCCCCTCCCCCCCCGCGGCCAGCCCGTCCTTCACTAACAAAGTACTAGAGTCACAAGACAGCTCCGACTCCCAACACACAGCCTCTCCCCCAGGGGCTGCCCTCCCTGGAGAAGACAAGGGGAAGACAGTGAGGATGTTGGGGGACTCAGTGTAACAAAAAATGGATGGGGCCTGGAGGAGCACAGCTTAGAGGCACAGGCCTGTCCCGGAGGTGGTGCTAAGACCAACAGGGAAGGCACAGAGTCCAGTGGGGAGAAGATGCAGTGGTCAAGGGACTAAAAGCAATGGCTGATCAGTCACACTTCCTGGGTTCTGGTGGGGGACACTCGCTAGGCAGTATCTGCCTCAATCCAGGTGGGAGACAGTGGTGGCCGAGGGGGAGGACACACTCCCACGGTCCATCTGTGAGCTCCCCAAGAGTGAGATCTGCTCTGGGGTCTCTCCACCACCTCCCCCACAGCACTAGACGCTTAACTGGTCCCTGTAAGGTAGCCTGCGTGCGCCTCAGACAAAACTAGGTTGTATCTGACCACAGGTCCCCGAAGCGCTGTTTGCAGACTTATTTGCTGAATTAGCAAGGTCTATAAAAGGTGGGAAAAACATTTTTTATGCTATGTGGCCCTCCTGGCCTCGCTTGGAGGGGGTCTCCTGGGGCTGCTTGGCCAATAATGCCTTTGAGCACTAGGTGGCAGCACCTGTGATCCAGCGTGTCCCACACCGGCAATGCCCCCCCTCCTGGGCACCAGCCAGTAGAGCCAGGCCAAGGCTCCCTCACATCCCTTCTCAGACAAAGGCAGGAGGGGGCCAGCCTCAACTTGGCATGGCAAGCAAGGTTCATCCCCAAGGAAGCTTGGGGGAATCTCCACTCTTTCTAACCCCTGCTCCCCCACCCCCGGAGGGGTTAGCGTTCACGCCATCCACAGGCTGCCTGAGCTCTCAGACCTCTGTCCTCCTGGCTCTGCCCAAGCCCAGGGCTGATGGTTCCGGAGACGAGGCAAAAGTGGGCAAACCTCACACCTGGGATGACACTCTGGCTTGGTGGGCCATCACCTACGGTCAGATAATACATGCTACCTGCTCTGCCCAGCGTTTGGCACAAAGCCCATACTCAACAAATACCAGATTTCTCGCTCCACAGAGGTGGGGGGGGGGGGAGGACAGGGGATTGATGAGTGATAATCTTTTACTAATACATGGTTTCCAAACCTTTTATGAGGAACATGCCTCACTTTATAGCTTCTAAATATATATATATATATATATATATATATATATATATATATATATTTAAAGACTGGTTTACCCTTTCTCTTCCTCTTTCCTCCCAGGCTGAGAATCTGTGAAGGTAGGACCTGGGTCTGCCTGTGAATTAAAAAGGCCAACCGCAGCCACTGTGTTTGCTGCACTCTGATGGGGTGAGAGGCACGGTTCTGAGGGGTTGGCCTGTATGTACCATAGACCACAGCACAGAAGTTTAGAGATCTGGACCCGGCCGCTGACTCTCTGTGACCGTGGACCAGTGCCACAACCTCCCTGGCCTTCGTTTTCCTAGGTGTAAAATGGGGCTAAGTCACAACCTACCTCACGGGCTCCCGTCTGCCTTCAGAACAGCTCGGGGCAGTAAAGTAAAGGCTGAGTATCATTTGTTTACTAAACACACCCCCTCTCAGCGACCCACAGAGCCATGGGCCAAACTGGTCTCCATCACCCCTTGCCAACATCCACATCACTCTCAGGTCCACTCAGCTGCCTCTCCACCCCCTCCCCGACCACCTCTGCGGCCTTCATCATCTCCTCAGTGTCCACCTTGTCCCCTCCACCGGATGTGTGTACTCTCTGAGGGACAGGGGGAGGAAAAGGAGCCAGAATGAAGGCAGGAAGCTGGGTGGTGGGCCCTCGAGTTAAGTCACCTCTCCCCTCTGGGCCTTGATATTTTTATCTGGGTAATGGGACTAATACTCCTTCATAGGGTTGTTGAGAGGATTAAAGGAGATAATCCAGGTGAGGATTTAGTGCCCTGTTAGAATCAAGGGGGGGGGGGCATTTCGTGAATCCAAGCTCACGGTCATTACTCACTTGACCGCTAGAGGGCGCTCCAGCTGCGCTGAGAGGCTGTCACACAGCCCTCCCGCCCTCCAGCTGCTCCGCCCCATCCCTCCTCCTCTAAGAAGCATCAAGGGTTAAGGGCGCTCCTCCATGGATCCCCTAATGTGTGTCGGTTGGGAACAGGAGTCATGGAAATAGGTCATTCTGGAAACCAAAGGTTCTTTCATGTCTGCTTTAAGTTCAAACCCTTAGCCAGGCATAGACCTTTTGGGGTGGGGGTGAGGCTGGAGAGGCCCACCCCACCTTCATGGGGCTTTGGGCCTTTTGCAAGAACTGGAGATGCTGAGGCTGTGCCTTCTGCACAGTCTCTTTCCTGCAGAGTTCTCCCTGCCCTTCCGGTGCCGATCACCTGAGTCACAGGCTGTCCGGGTGGGAAGGGGTCCCAAGGCAATGTTAGCACTATTGGGCCGACTATGGTGTCCCACGGAGGCCCGCCTGCAGTCTTGCCCATCTCCTAGGCTCATCTCACCTTAGCTCTCCGACTCTGACCTTTCTCACTAAGAAAAATCAAACAATCCCCCCAAAAGCCCTAAGATGGCTTCCTCTGGGGCTAGGTCTCCCTCCCTTGCCAAGGCTAATGTGCTATGCTCCCACTCCCCCCAGGCCCCATCCTCATTAGAACCTCCAGAGACAGCAAGAGGGGGGCGGAAAGCGTTGTGGGGGGGGGGGGCAGTGGCCCGGCCCAGGTGACAAACTCAAAGTAAAGTGATCTAAGGTCAAATTCAAGTTGCATTCCCCAGCGAGGAGGCGAGGCACACAGAACAAATCCTAAGACAGAGAAGGAAGCTGAGGGTAGGGAGGCAAGTGGCCCCCAAAGGCTTCTCCGGTTCCCAGCCCTGAGGGAAACTACATTTACTCTCCCCACGGATCCTAATTCCAGGCAGAGCCCTATCAGCTCAAGGCTGGGGGAGATGAGGGTTCGCCTCACCTGATTTGTAACCTCCCTGCTACCGGCTCAGGTAGACAGCCCCCACCTGCCTCACCCACCCCCATTCTGGAGCCCCGCTGGCCTGCCCCAACCCTGGTTTCTTCAGCGAGGATTATCCTCTTCCCTCACTCCCCACTCCCAGGCCCCTCTTGCTAAAGCTGGAGCTGGCCAGGGCCGGCTGCCAGGGGTTCGGTCTGGGGCTCACAACCACCCCCTGCCCAGCTGGGGCCCCTCTGCAAAGGTCCGCCTGCCCGGGCAGCCGAGGATCTGTCCCTCCCTTGCAGGCCCCGTGCTGCGCCAGGGCTAGGGGCCCGAGAGGGGGCTGCTGGGGCTGGGCCAGGTTACCTTCAGGAGGAAAGTTTTGGGTTTGGGTCCCCTCTTCTTGGGCCCATACAGCTCACGCTCCCTCTCCCTGCGGCCGAGAAACGCCAAAGGTTAAAAAGAGCCCCTTCGCGGGCCCCACTCCGCGCTGCCCTCCCCGGCTCTCCCGCGTCCCCGCGCGGCGCCCCAGCCGAGCCTTAACCCCGCCGCCCCTGCCAGCTCCGCAAACTCACTTCTGCTCGAAGGCTGCAATGAGCCGCGAGTCCAGGATGTTCTCCTCAGGCTCCCAAGTGCTGTACCTGCCGAGTCACACATGCACAAAATAAAAATGAAAACCTAAGAGGCAGAGGCACATGCGAGGCAGCAAACGTGCACACTTACCCCCCCACCCCCCACCACCGAAGGAAAAAAAAAAGGCCCTGGCTGTCCGCTGTCTCCCCTCCCCCCTCGCGCCTGGACCCCAGTGGCACTTACTTGATGGCCCATCCCTTCCATTTCACCAGGTACTCGATGCGTCCCTGAAAAACAGAGAAAAAAAAGGGGGGGGGAGTGGGGGTGGGGAGGATGCGGGGACGCGAGGAGGCGGCGGCGCGGGGGTGGGCGAGAGAGCCCTGGTTAGCGGGACCACTTGGCCCCGACGGGCCGCGGACCCGGACACCGGCTGCGGGGCAAGGCGTCCCGCCTCGGGAGGCGGCTCACCTTTCGGATCCGCCGTTTGATGATGGATTCGGCCGCGAAGACCCGCTCGCCCACTGCAGACAGCTCCATCTTGCTCAGCGGCACCCACAGCCCATAATACTCCCAGCTCCCGCGGCCGGTGCTGCACCGCTCGCGCACGCGCCGCAGCGCACAGGCCCCGGCGGGCGGGCGCGCGGCGGGGCGCGCGCTCGTGTTCCAGCTGCGGGCCGTCACGTGACCCCTCGGGGCCGGCGCGCCGTTGCCAGGACCTCCCCCTCCCCCGGGGCGGTTGCTAGGGAAAGTGAGCGCTCCCGGGGCGGGGGTGCGCGCTGACTCTTAAAGGGGCCTCGCCTGGCGGCGGGAGTCTGGGCCCGGAACCCGGGGGATGTTTGGCTTGCGGGAGGCCTGGTCGGCGCAGTGCAGTCTACCAAACGCTTTCTTACTCCCTCTCCATCTTCCCGGCCCCCGATAGCTGACAACTTCTGCCTCCTTTTAACACCTCTCCCTTGCAAGTCTCCGTAGGCCCCAGCAGGGGAAGGGCGATGGAGTCTCCGCAGCTGCCGCGCATCCTCCCAGTAGAAGTTTGCAAACAGTTAAATATGATACAGCAGAAATGCATTTGCTGTTGCCTTGCCAGGCCCTGCGGGAATTTCTTTAAAACATTGCCCTCCCCCTCCCCAATCCATTATTTATGTATTCGTGGGAGTGTGGTTTTGTAACCAGTTAAGATGAATTAAAACAAAAACTCCACCGCAGGAAGAGGGGTGGGGGCGGTGACTTGGGGTGGAGGAAGGCCGGGAGGATCCAGTGTGTCTGTTCTTCGGCCGGGGTCTTGGGCGGCACCTGCCTTCACCCTGGAGGCGGGGTGAAGATCGCAGCCAGGACTATGTGGCGGCGAGGGGAGGGACAGAGAGGCTGTGGGGTGAGACGGGTTTCTGGCACCCCAGATCAGGCCCGAGTGGGTCATCCTTGGGTCATTTGGCAGAAACCACCCACAGGACCTTGTCTATATGTTTTCTGATTCCCAGGCCCCCTGGCCTCGGCGCTCTTCGGCTGCGTGCAGCTCCTTCGGTGGGTCCGCCATTGCTCCCGGGGAGACCAGACCCCAGCTTCCTATTTTAGGAGAGACCAGGAGACCTGGCTGTCGCGGAATGGACAGGAAATAGCCCTGTCACACAATACGCTCCATTTATTTTCCTTTCAATGATTTAAAGTTTATTTTTAATTACACCAGTGGCCTTGTTTTTTGTAAATTAAAAAAAAAAACCAAACCTGACTGTCCATAATCTCCATCAAACCGTTGTTAATATCTTCACGAATCCTCTCCCAGCCTCTGTTCTACTTCTATACAAACCCACGTCTATATGCATATGTATACATTATTGTACATAGTATACATATTGATTTCTTTTTAACAAGATGGGTTCTTATGAATCACACTGTTTGGAATCTGCTTTTCTCCCTTCATGATATAAAGCAAACCTCTCTTGGTGTCAGTTGGAAATTTTGCCACCATTTGCGTGGCTGTGGTGGGGCTGAGGTGGAGGTGGAGAGGAATGGGGATGGGAGGGTCAGGATCATCTCCTGATTTCACCACTTGCTTATTAGAAAGGAGGATTTTTACATTTCTGTATCGTAATACCAATTCTTGTGGTTTCAGATCAGTCGCATCAAAATTTCTGCTTCTCCTCCCTGTATCTATGCAGATTTGTTTAATTATTATCTTGGGAGAAATCCCCCTCACCTTCCTTAAAATCAACATGCTCTTGAAAAATAGATATTTGCTGGCCAGCCCAAAGGGGGCTTTGGTCTAAGAATACAGCTGCCTTCCTGGGGTTGATCGGGATGCTCGGAAGATGAGCTATGTGGATATGAGTGTGTGTGTGAGTGTGTGTTAAGACTGAGAGAGACAGGCAGCCAGATAAAGTGAGTAAACATGAAATCGGTTTGTTAGTTCACTCAGCGGCTTTTGTGACCCTTTTTAAGATTGTGTTCAGCCACCTAAACAAAGCTGCCCCAGGCTTGAGGAGCTCTTATATGAGAGGCACCTGCCACATAGTGTGACTAGTGCTGCAATAAACACACAGTACTTTCCTACAGCTGCTGTAACAAATTACCACATACTTAATAGCTTTAAGTAGCACAGACTTATTATCTTACAGTTCTGGAGGTCAGAAGTCCCAAATCAGTGTCACGGAGCTAGGATCAAGATATCCCTAGGGCTGGTTCCTTCTGGAGGCTCTAGAAGAGAATCCATTCCTTCCTTGCCTCTTCCAACTCCTGGAAGCTGCTGGCATTCCTTGGCTCATGGCTGCCTCACTCCAATGTTTACTTTTGCCTTCCCCTGACTTAACTCCTGCTTCTTTCTGATAAGGACCTTTGTGATTACATTGGGCTCACTCAAATAATTGAGGATTATCTTCTCATCTCAGCCTCCTTACCTTAATCATATCTTCAAAGTCCCTTTTACCCCAGAGTGACATATTACACAGTGTATGTAAGCTATCAATCTCAGGAGCTCGGCGTCATGACCTGTGCTTCAAAGGCAGACGCTTCGCCAACTGAGCCACGCAGGTGCCCCTCATAGAGCATCTCTATTCTATGAGAGGAAGTCGCTTCTATCTCTTCCACAGTCTGTCCTTCTGAGATTTGGTCCAGCACTGCAAGGGAAAAGTTTAATCTCCTGGACTGTGCAAGTTGCTGCCCAGAGAAAAGGCATTTCAGCTAGTCTGTGCTATAAAACACCATCATTTGGTGGTTTCATACACAAGAATCTATTTTTTATAAATCTGTGGGTTGCCTGGGCTCGGCTGGGCCATTTGTGTGTGTGTGTGTGTGTGTGTGTGTGTGTGTGTGTGTGTGCTTTGTTTTGTTTTTACCTGGCCTTGCTTTGGGTCCTTCATGGGGCTGCAGTCAGAGACATGGCCAGAGTCTCTCATGTTCGTCCTGGGTGTTAGCTGCACCTCGCTCTCCTAGTGGCCT
Source organism: Mustela nigripes (assembly GCF_022355385.1). Classification (NCBI taxonomy): domain Eukaryota; kingdom Metazoa; phylum Chordata; class Mammalia; order Carnivora; family Mustelidae; genus Mustela; species Mustela nigripes. The sequence continues at coordinate 9,258,637 of NC_081562.1, read as the reverse complement.
CTCACAATTCAGCCATCCAGTGCAGGCTTCCTTCCAGCCTGCAGGAGCCCTATAAGGAGGCGGAACACCACAAGGCCTTGCAAGGTCCAGCCTTGGAAGTTACACAACAGAGCTTCTACCTTAGGCTGTTGGTCAGAGTCGGTGGCAGAATTCAAGGTCATCAAGATTCCTGCTTCCCTGTGCACCCTCCCCAGGCCCCCTGTGCTTGTCTAGCATAATCTCTTCCCCCTGCCCACCCCCCCCAACCATGAGGATGGCACTTGCCATGAGCTGGATTTTCTCCCATGATCAGGTTAAATGAAAAGGTAAGGGCTTTTGCAATGTGATGAATGTCCCCAACCCCCTGACATTGACTTAATCAAAGGGAGTCCATGATCCGGTTCTCTTCTCACAGTACTTGTAACACCAAACATGTGGGTTTGCTCCTCACCCCAACAACCAGATTTCCAGCCTTTTTTTTTTTTTTTTAAGATTTTATTTATATATTTGACACAAAGAGAGAGATCACAAGTAGGCAGAGAGGGGAAAGCAGGCTCCCTGCTGAGCAGAGAGCCTGATGCGGGTTCCATCCCAAGACTCTGAGATCATGACCGGAGCGGAAGGCAGAGGCTTAACCCACTGAACCACCCAGGCGCCCCCAGATTTCCAGCTCTTTAGATACCAGCTGGATGTCCAATGTTTCAGTCCAACTGAGACGCCAGCACCTAGAGTGAGCGCGGATCCTGCAAGACCCCCCACTTCAAGCACGGATAGCAGACTTCTGGCTAGACAGCTGGACATAGAGGATTTCCACGACCCTCTCCTCAGTGTTCATCAATGGCTACACTAGCTCACAGGACTCCGGACAGAAAGGACATAACTCAGAACAGCCAAATGGAGGACATGAGGAGGGCAAGGCGTGCAGGGCGGGGTGCAGACCTACCATGCCCTCTTGGGGCACGCCCCCTTGCCAGCACTGCAGTGTGTTTGCCAGCCCAGATGTTCATCTGAGCGCCTTCAAGGCTGTCCAGTGCTGAATCTGGAGCCTCTTCTCCCCTTCTCAGAGGCTGGTGGGAGCGCTTAAAGTTCCAATCACTTCTTCTAATCGCTTGGTCTCTCTGGTGATGAGTCTGGTCCTGAAGCTACCCAGGGGCGGGGCACCAAGCATCACTTCTTTAGCATTAACTCAGGTGTGGCTGAAGGGACCTAACGACCCAATTAACACAAGACCCTCTCTCATCCCATCACTCAGGAAATTACCAAGGTTTTAGGAGCTTTGTGCCAGGAGCCCAGGAAGAAAACCAAGTCAGTCTTTCTTTCTTTCTTTTTTTAAAGATTTTATTTATTTGACAGAGAGATAGAGAGCACAAGTAGGCAGAGCAGCAGGGAGAGGGAGAGCGAGAAGCAGGCTCTCCGTTGAGCAGGGAGCCAGATGCGGGACCCGATCCCAGGACCCCGGGATCATGACCTGAGCCCAAGGCAGACATTTAACCCACTAAGACACACAGGCACTCAGGAGAGCAGTTTAAAAGAGATTCCAGGAACGCCTTGCTTCTCCTTCTTCCGCTCCCCCTGCTTGTGTTCCCTCTCTCGCTGTCTCTCCCTCTGTCAAATAAATAAAATCCTTAAAAAAAAAAAAAAAGTGAATAAAAGAGGATCCAGGTGTTTGCTGAGGGGAGAGGTTTGAAGCAGCAGTAACCTTCTGGAGGCAAACTGCCATGGAAAGGACCACATGGCAGAAACAGTGGGTGGCTTCCTGGCCTCGAGAGCCCCAGTTGTACAATCTGGAGGACCTGAATTCTATTAACAACCAGTGAGCCTGGAGGAGGATCTCTGCATTCAGGTGAGAACACAGCCCCGGCCAACACCCCTACTGCAGCCAGAGACCCGAAGCAGATGATCCAGTGGAGGTGTTCTGGACTTCTGATCCACAGAGACTGAAATGGCACATGAGTGTTGTTTTAAGCCACTAAGTTTGTGGCAGTAATTTGTTACAGAGCAATAGAAAACTAATACAGAAGTTTTCTTTTCTTTTCTTTTTTAAGATTTTATTTATTTATTTGACAGACAGAGAGATCACAAGTAGGCAGAGAGGCAGGCAGAGAGAGAGAGAGGGGGGAAGCAGGCTCCCCGCTGAGTAGAGAGCCCAAGGTGGGGCTCGATCCCAGGACCCTGAGATCATGACCTGAACTGAAGGCGGAAGCTTAACCCACTGAGCCACCCAGGCCCCCCATATATAAATTTTCTATTCAAGTTTTCAAATTCAAGGATGGAGAAATAGAGTACACCCCGGAATAGGAGAACTGACAAGGTCCGTTGAAAGGTAAACTCAGGCCATTCTTGTAATAACTTATCACAGTGGCATTCCTAGTTGGGGCACGGCTCACACTCAAAGCTGATGGGATCTTTGGGGTCAGAGGCTCTCTCCATCTGGGCCCCTGCAGAATTCTGGGCACCTGGCTTAGTGTCTTCGATCAGCTGGCTAAGCGGGTCCTTGGTAAACGTCTGCTGGACAAAGGAAGCAATTGGATGTGTTGAAGCCTGGGGCTTTGCCAGGGCTGAGGGTGAGGCCTTTGCTAGAAAGGATTTGCCTGCCCTTGGGGCAGGGAAATACTCAGATATGGAGAAGGAGTTTTGTGACAGGCTTGGATGCCAGCCGGGTGTGGTTGATATGCTCAGACCCTCTCTTGAGGCTTTGAGTAACCTTAGAATTGGAAAACAATATCTTAGTACTGGGGCTAAGCCTGGGTGGCTCAGCTGGTTAAACCACTGCCTTTGGCTCAGGTCATGATCTGAGGGTCCTGGGATCAAGTCCCGCATTGGGCTCCTTGCTTGGCGGGGAGCCTGCTCTCTTTCTGCCTCTGCCTGCTTGTGTTCTCACTCTCTCTCTCTGACAAATAAGTAAATAAATAAAATCTTTAAAAAAAAAAAAAGACTATCTTAACTTCTTTCTCTCTGAAGATTGATCCAAGTTCACTTTCCAGACAGGACCCTCCCCTTCCTGATATTAAAAGACAGTGCTTTGAGCTCAGAGCCACAGGCCACAGACCTGAATGCTGCCCCCAGTTTGGGACCCTGAGGGCTGGACTGGGGGATATAATACAGACGGGGTAGCATCTTATGTGCCTAAAACTCGACACAGCCAAATCTATGTATTCGTTGCCATGATTTAAAAAACAGAAACTGTTCTGCAGATGTATTTATGACTATGTTCTGCAACATTACCCATTGTATGTCTGTTTCAGGTAGTCAAGTGACTTAGCAGGGATGTGCTCCCATGAGGATGCTAAGGGGAGTGGGTGAAGCAGGACGGGAAAGGAGAGAAGCCAAGCAGGGCACAGAGTGGTGATCTCTGATGCCATCCTGAGAGTGTGGCTAGCCCAGACTGAGCCAGCAGGAGAGCGTTGGAGTGAAAGTCACTCCTCCATACTTGTCCTCACCCTCTAGGAACTGGTTAAAGGCTGCAGCGAGGTGCCAGGAGGGCACCTGTCAATTCCCAGGTCCTTCCTGCTTTCTACCTCAGTGTGCAAAGTGGCTTCAGTGTCCTGGGGGGGTCAAAAGGAGAGGCACAGGTGCTGGCTGTTGGAAGGAAAAGTACATAGCACCCAGGTGGGGTGGGAGTGAGGATTTGACAAAGGGGATGCCCTGGGGGATCTAGGTAGCTGGCAGATATCGCTGTACAGGGCTGAGCTACAACACCATGTTGTTTCACTTATGGGCTCTGCAAACTCCAAGCTTATTCCCATCCCAGAACCTCGACACTTGCTGCTCCCTCTGCCTGGACACTCACATTTTCTCCTGATGGGCACACGTCTTGTTCCTCACCTCTTTGAAGCTCTGTTCAAATTTCACTTCTGCAGAAATGTATGCTCTGACCTCCTTATCTGAAGTAGTACCTGTCACCCTTTATTCCCTTAGATACCTCGTTGTTTCTTCCTGGCTTTTAGCACTGCCTGATGGGATATTAACCATCGAGTTAGTGCCTCACTACACTCCAAGCTCCATGGGGACAGGGAGGTGCCAGGAGGGCACCTGTCACTCCACAGGGACTTCATCTCCAGTGTTAGTCAGGGCCCTGCACATAGTAGGTGTTCAATAAATAATTTTTGGATATATAAGTCGACCATAGAAAGGGCTTTCAAGAGTAATTTTGACCATATAACATATACAGGGATACAGACCCAGCAAACACACACTGGGTATCCCAGTCCCTCCCTGAGTTGGGCTTTGCGAATACAAAGAAAGAATGGGGTTTTTGTCCTCTAGGTATAGAGGTGCAGGGGGGATGATGGTCCAAACAAGTGCAGTTTGAGCTGTGCAACTTTTAGTTATCAACCTCTCTGTGCCTCAGTGTTCTTCATCTGTAAAATGGGGGTAATCATTCCTATCTTGCAGGTTTATTGTGTGAATGATGAGATAACACATGTATGGCACCTGGAACTCTATTGGACACATAGTAGGTCTGTGAGAGTGGGAGTGGAAGTATGGATAGCCCCAGGCTGGCTCATAGCTAAAGGGGAACGGACACACTCATGCACACACAACGTATATAGTTATGTGTTTTTCTCCCACTGAAGCTCAGTTTATTGGGTCAGCTCTAGAAATTGAATCTGCGTTGGTCAGAGAGAACACCAAACACTTTGATACACTATATCAACTAACTTAAAGCTCAAAACAGTCTTAGCGGCCAGATACTAGTACTATGATCTCCTCACCGTTGCAGATGCTGGGTTTCTCTCCAAAGATGAAAGACATGGAGTTAAGCTGAACGAAGCTTAAGTCTTAGTCTATCAGACACGCTTCGTCTCCTCCTGCTACCCCACGAGATCTGTCATGTGATGTGACTTAACTTCCGAAACTGGACCCCCCCTCCCCCAAAAAAAGCTGAAGACATGCTGTCAGGTGACGACATGCATCTCAAGGAATTGAAACATGTATAGTTCCTTCTGAAAGATTGTGCCACGAACTTCTGTGCCCCCAAAGAAAAACTATTTTTAGAAAGAGGGCAGTAGAGTCTTTTGGAAATATGCCTGAATATGGTCATAATTGGGCAAGGGACACAGGGAACTCCAATTTTGGCAGAGGAATCTTTTGGAAGTGCAGTTCTGACCAAGTCATCCCTCTGTTTAAGACTCTTCAGCATGGGAAGGAGCCAAAATATCAACAGGGAGAAACCCTCATAGTGGCCAATTGCTGTGTCTAGAAGGAAGCCCAAGTTCTTTCTCTTGAGAGAGGGACCCCTCCTGAGGGTCTCTGCTCTCTTCCTTTGGTGTAACCAAACTGCTTGTTGTTTCCTGAATGATCCCTGTTTTTTTTGTTTTGTTTTGTTTTGTTTTAATACCTTTATACCTTTGGTTTACCCGGGAAATATCCACATATCTTTCAAAACTCAGTTCTGGGGAGTCTTTCCATATGAAATCATATCTGGCCTCCTAAGATGGAATGAGCCAGTCTTAACTGGCCCCCATTTGAGGGTTTGCACAACACGGGAGAGTTCTGTTTGGTCCCTTGTCATCCCTGGTAAAGCCCGAGCTCTCTGAGGACGTGGACTTTCCTGACACTGGGCAGTCAATCAGCTGTTACTTACTGGGCACTGACCATGAGCCTAGCACCTACGCATGGGGGATGTAGCAGAGAAGACAGACAGACCCCTGCCTTCAAGAAGCTTAGATTCTTATGAGGGTACCAGACAGACAATGAACACACAAGACAAGGAGATGATTTTTCAGGCCATAGTTGTGTCGTAAAAAGACTAAATTCAGTCATGTGGTAGAGAGGGACAGAGGGTGTGGATGGGGTGCTCAGCTAGGGCCGACAAGGCAGGCCCCTTGAGGAGCCACAGCTGAGATGAGACCTGATGAGGAAAAGGAGGCAGCTGCGTAGATCTGGGAGAAGTACAGCAGAAGAAGCAGCAAGTGCAAAGGTCCTGAGGTAGAGACATGCTCAGCATATCTGAGGGACAGAAGGAAGACAGTGGGGCTGGAGTGGAGTGGTTGGGAGGCTGAGGGTTTTTTTGTTCTTTGGTTTTTTTAAAGATTTATTTATTTATTTATTTATTTGACACAGAGAGAGAGAGAGAGAGAGAGAGAGAGAGAGATCACAAATAGGCAGAGAGGCAGGCAGAGAAAGAGGAGGAAGCAGGCTCCCTACTGTGCAGAGAGCCCAATGTGGGGCTCAATCCCAGGACCCTGGGATCATGACCCGAGCCGAAGGCAGAGGCTTAACTCACTGAGCCACCCAGGTGCCCCAAGGCTGAGGTTTTTGAGGAAGGCAACCCCACATGCAAACCTTATATCCACAAAGGAGAGCTCAGTCTTTGTTCTGAGCACAGCAAGGAAGCTCCAGGAGAAAACTGATTGCAAGAGGAAAAAGGACCCATCACAGTGAGCTTGGGTTGTTGGCAAGGTTCCGAGGCCCAAGTGGTTGCTGCTTCTCAAACCTGCCACCGCCCAGCCTCCTCCATGTACATTCAGGGAGGTTGAGGCTGTAAGTAAATGTGGAAAGAGCTCTCTCTAGAATTTCCAAGCCCGGGTACCCTCCAACAGAAAGGTGGACAAAGGGGAGGAAGCCATTCTCCTGTTGTGCTAGTTAGCTTAGTTTAGGCAAATGTTAAGCTTCTGTGCAAAGATACCCCAAATACAATGATGTTTCTCTCTTGGATAACAGTCTGGCTTGTCAAGGCTGGTGACCCCCAGCAAGGTCAGCAGAGCTGTTGTGGGGAGGGGTCAAGGCCTTGGTTGGGGGGAACAGATGCCTAAGCAATTACAAATAAAATCAGGGATGATTCTGGCTCCTGTGAGCCCCCGGGGTCCCCGATGATCCCTCCCTCTTCTAGAGAATGCAGAACAGATGAGAAGGGCCTTCTCCCTCATCCCCCAGCCCAGTGCTGCCGGCTCTGTGCAAACTTACCCTCTGTCTGCTCTTCCTGTTATGCTGGGAAACTTTTTCAAATACTTTTCTGTTGTTGCGGGGATGTTAATTTCCCAGATCCTTTTTCGAGGCAAGGAGGGGTTGGGCATCGGGACAGGTGGATGCCAGGAGGCTGCATCTGAGAGGGGGTGAAGGAAGAGGCTGATGCTTCTTTTCATTCTATCCTGCCAGCTCTGTCCAACAGTGTGGTCCCTGCCCAGGCGAGGACAGTGGGCCAGCACCGGGGCCAGAGAAGCCCAGAGGCTGACCGCGTGCTTGCCCATCCTGGCCTCAGGAGCTTCTGCTCACGGGGACAACAAGTGTCGCACCAGGGCCAGCCGTCCTGCCTGGACTCTAGTGCACATCACCCTTGTCTCCTTCCCTGGGTCCTGAGGGAGACCTTAGAATGATAATAAAGATCAAAATCTTACTGTGACTTGGCAGTTCTGGGATTGTCTGAAAATATAATCTTCTAGGGGTTAATTATAGGAAGAATGCTTCTAATGGATTCATTGAGCTCTGCCTCCAAAATGCATGGACAGCTGAGAATGTGCCGGGAAAGTGCCACACCGGCCAAGCATCCCAGATCCCATGGGAGGGGAGAGGGTCCCCAGGACTTGGGGACACCCATGGGACTCCCAGACATTGGCGAGACGGATTTTCCAGTGGCGCGGCATACTCAGGTGAGCAGGCAGGCCACAGCCAAAGGACAAGAGTTATGTCAGCCTGATTATGTAGTTTTTTTTTTTTTTTTAAGATTTTATTCATTTGACAGAGAGAGAGAGAGCAAGTGTGCATGAGAGCACATAAGCAGAGGGAGGGGGGCAGCTGGCTTCTTGCTGAGCAGGGAGCCCGACAGGGGGCTCAATCCCAGGACCCTGAGATCATGACTTGAGCAGAAGGCAGACGCTTAACCGACTGAGCCACCCAGGCGCCCCTGATCTTTGTGTGCTGAGCCGCGGAGGGAGCGAGAGCCCTGGCACAACCCCAGCCCCCAACTCTGGGACATGTCTGGATGCTGCTGCCTCTCACATCAACACGCGACGTCCCTCTAGGGGACTCTGAGCCACAACCTTAGTCCCATAAGGGCTGAGGACACTTCTGTCTTCCAGGTTCCGAGTGACCTGTAGCTGGTGATGGGTGTGTAGGGCCCGAAGAGTCATGACCCGTGCCCAGTTCCTACGTGAATTCACGGGGGCTGGAAGGTTGGCCCCAGGGCCTGCTGTGAATTTGCCCTACTCTTGGCATCACACAGACAGAAATGAGAGGTGACAAGACTGTCTCCAGTTCGCTTCAGCAGTGCGTATACAAACACTGGAACGATACAGGGAAGATTAGCATGGCCCCTGAGCATATTTTTGCTTTGTGGCCACTGTTGATGACAGCTCCCATGCCCCCCCCCCCCACGGCCCCAGCTTGGGGGCCTTACACTTTTCTCCATTAGTGCTTTTCTCGCCACAGGTGAGCTCTTAGGCTCCCCTCCCGATTGCGAGGCTGTCCAAAGTGTATTTAAAAAAAAAAAAAAAGACTATCTTAAATAACCTTAAACCCATATGCACATATATAATTAATGTGAAGTTTTTGATGCCCTTAAAAGTAGTTTTTGTGGGTAACACAGGGGAGCTAACACTTGCAGTGAGCACGGCATGACGTACAGACTTGTCAAATTGCTGTGCTGTAACCTGAAGCTAATGTCACATTGTGTGTCAACTGTGTTTCAATCAAAAAGGTATTTTAAATAGTAGTTTTTGTGTGCAGAGAAGATTACTTGGGGGTTTGCTTAGGTTTTAAAAATTACTATTCAATTTATTAAAGTTATGCATAGGGGCACCTGGGTGGCTCAATGGGTTAAGCCTCTGCCTTCGGCTCTGGTCATGATCCCAGGGTGCTGGGATCAAGCCCCAAATCGGGCTCTCTGTTCAGTGGGGAGCCTGCTTCCCCTTCTCTCTCTCTGCCTGCCTCTCTGCCTACCTGTGATCTCTGTCTGTCAAATAAATAATAAATAAAATCTTAAGAAAAATAAAGTTATACGTGAAAGGAAAAAACCTAAATCATCCTTAAGCTCTTAATTTCAGCTTAAATAACATTATTTTAATTATAGGTCTAGCAAATTTTAGCAATTACTTCTCAGGAGGTTTTTATCAACTTTGGTCTCATTTACAAACATAAACTCCTTTAAACGTTTCCTATCGCATTACCCATCACACACAGTATATTTTCTCAACTTCCTAAGTATAATTGGCTGACAAACTTTCTCAAGTAAATTTAGTGATTCTTACAAGCTTAACATATGTAGATTATAGACACAGTGTCTTTGAAGTTTGATGAATTGTCCCAGTACAATGTATCAAAGAGTGAAATCTTTTTTTTTTTTTTATGATTTCATTTATTTATTTGACAGATAGAGATCACAAGTAGGCAGAGAGAGAGAAGGGGAAGCAGGCTCCCGGCTGAACAGAGAGCCCGATTCGGGGCTCGATCCCAGGACCCTGGCATCATGATCTGAGCCGAAGGCAGAGGCTTAACCCACTGAGCCACCCAGGTGCCCCTGGTTTATTTTTTTTTAAGTTTATTAATTTTTAAAAGATTTGTAAAAATATTTTATTTATTTATGTGACAGAGAGAGACACAGCAAGAGAGGGAACACAAGCAGGGGGAGTGGGAGAGGGAGAAGCAGGCTTCCTGCTAAGCAGGGAGACGGATGTGGGACTCAATCTCAGGACCCTGGGATCATGACCTGAGCCAAAGGCAGACACTTAATGACTGAAACACAAGGCGCCCCCTATTTTTTAAGATTTTTATTTATTAAAGAGCATGCACATGTGTGCAAGTGGCTGGTGGGGGGTTGGAGGAGGAAGAAAGAGACAAGCAGATTCCGGGCTGAGAGAGAAGGGGAAGCAGGCTCCCGGCTGAAGCCCAACATGGAGCTGGATCCCAGGGCGCTGAGATCATGACCTGAGCCAGGGGTCCCCATTTTTTTTTTTTTTTTTTATAATCTCTACCCACAGTCTGGGGCTCAAACCTTACGACCTTGAGATCAGGAGTTGCACACTCCTTTGACTGGCCAGCCAGGAGCCCTCAGTTATGTATATTAAATTGGAATCACAAGGTAGTCTGTTATTCTAAAAAAACAAGTTTTCACAAACATGACAAGAATATAAAACAAAACCACGTTAACATACAAATATTAACACTTCAGTGTTTGTTCTTTTTACATCTTTTTTTCCTTTTTGTTTTTTTTACATCTTTTACATCTTTTTACATCTGTAAGTCTTCCTGGGGAGTAAAAAATACTTAGTCACTAGGGAAATCGTCAGGTCATTTGAGAAATTTTTGAGGATGCCACCTCAGCTGTTTGATGTTGCGTAATGACCCAAGATCTCTACGCTGGGTCCTTGCCCATGCCCCTGATGGAAGCACTACGTGTAGATGCTTATCTCTAGACCTTCCGTGTGGGGTCATCTCAGAGCCCTTAGATGGCCTTGGTGCATAACTGTGGGACTGAGTCCTATCATTACCTAATTCTTTCCTCTGTTGATGGTCATCTGCAAACTTAGTTTCTAAATCATTGATTGGATTTTGTATTTCTTTGGCTCTTAAGATGTTTAAATGCCTAAAGACCTTCAAACTTCAAGACATTGCTAGCTAATGTTCATTGAAGGCCTGCTGTGTGCCCAGTATAGTTCTACGTGATTTTCTTTTTATTTTTTTAAAAGATTTTATTTATTTATTTGACACAGAGAGAGAGGGAGATCATAAGTAGGCAGAGAGGCAGGCAGAGAGTTGGGGGGAAGCAGGCTCCCCGCTGAGCAGAGAGCCCCATGTGGGGCTCGATCCCAGGTCGCTGGGATCATGACCTGAGCCAAAGGCAGAGGCTTAACCCACTGAGCCACCCAGATGCCCCCAAACAGCCCCCATTTATTCTTTTTAAAACACAGCTCTGTCGAGGTACAATTGACATATAATAAACTGCATATATTTCAAGTGTACAATCAGTGAGTTTTGACATATACATACAATTGTGACACCATCACCACAATCAAGACAGTGAACACATCTGTCACCTCCAAAACTGTCCTCAGGATCCTTGGTAACCCTTCCCTCCAGCCCACCCCTCGCCTCCCCCAAATCCCAGGCAATTCCTGATCTACCTTGCATCACTCGGCTGTAGGGGGTTTTATTTTTTAAATTTTTTTTTTAAGATTTTATTTATTTATTTGGTAGAGAGTGAGAGAGAGAATGACAGGGGAGAAGGTCAGAGGGAGAAGCAGACTCCTCATGGAGTTGGGAGGCTGAAGCAGGACTCAGATCCCGGGATTCCGGGATCATGACCTGAGCCAAAGGCAGTCACTTAACCAACCACCCAGGCGTCCCTTGGCTGTATGTTTTAATCATTTCACATAATAGTTTTTGTTTGGTTTCTTTGATTCAGCATAGTTATTTTGAGATTCATCCATGCTGTGTTTACCAATATTTTCCTCTTTTTAGTGCCGAGTAGTATCCTATTTCAGTTGGAAAGATATACCCCAAGTTATTTACCCATAGGTTGGGCTGAAACAGCTTGCTTATACTGTTAGAGTCAGCTAGGAGTCAACTGATTCAGGGTAGGGTTGGCTTCGAGTGGCTGGCTGGGTCCTCGTTTGCCTCATCTGTCTCTCATCCTCCTTGGACCAGCATGCTAGCCCCAGAATATTATTCCTCTGGAGATGGCAGAAGCACCAGTGGGCAAGTCCCATGGCACCCATTTCATGCCTTTTTTCCAATATGGCCACAAACACCCCCACAAACACAGAAATGCATTGTCCTCCGATGCCAGGACACTTCCCATCCCCTCATTCTCACTCTGCTAGAATTCGGTTATTGTAAGGATTTCCCTTTATGCCCTTTGAAATGTCAATAAATAGCTGTCAATCCTAGGCCTTTCTGGACACCTAAAATCTAGTGTCATCTATAATATGAAATGCCAGACAGAGGAAAGGCATTTACAGACTTCTAGGTAAACATAATCTCTTTATTTTTTAAATTTTAATTTAATTCAATTTATTTTTTTACGTTTGAGGGGTCTCTACACCCAACATAGGGCTTGAACTTACAACCCCGAGATCAAGAGTCACACACTCTACTGACCGAGCCAGCCAGGTGCCCCAGTGAATATAATTTCTAACCCATCTAGACTCATGAAAAATTTTGTTCAGGATGGTAGCAAAATATGACAATTTTTTGCATGCAAAGACAAACAAAGCTAACTCCTAGTCAATATTTAGGGAAAAAGTTCTTCAAGGATATACTCCAGAAGAAAGAGAATGGTATCCAAAACGGGAGATGTGCAATTTAAGAGTAAACTGATAAAATGTATAGTAAATTCACATAATTGATGATGTGACTGTGAATTTTAATGAAAATTAAAATGAAAACCTTTGAGTGTTTGCTTTACACCAGGCATTGTTTTAAGTAACTGTAACTGTAACTCTGTAACTTTATCAACCCACTGAACCTTCACAGTGATCCTTAATCCTATGATGTAGGTTATTTTGATCACCCTAGATTTTAATATGAGTCAAAGTAGGATTACATGACCCAGCCAGGATCACAGAGCTAGAGCACAACCTGATTCAGATTGAACCCAGGCGGTCTGACACCGGGCCCCCACTCTAACTATTTCCGCGTGCTGCAATTGTTCAGAATTTTCAACGTGGAAGCAGCATCATTAAAAGAGAAACAAATCTCAGGCTTAAATTCCAGGTTTTAATAGAACCTGCACGGAAGGGTGCAAAAACAGGGCAAGCAGTGCACTGAAGTTTTACCATGTTTAGAATAGAATATCATGCCTGTGGACCACCTCTTTCTTTCACTGACATAGAGCTGACCTGCAACATCGTGTTGGTTGTAGGTGTGCCACATAATGATTTGACATACGTGTATATGGAGAAAGTATTCTCTTTAAACATTTCAAAAATGCCAACAGTGCGTTCTTTGTATTCCAAGATGTCAATGACTTTATTTTTCCTGGTAGGAAAAAACCACATATGCTCACAGTAAAAAATTAAATAGAACATAAAATGTAAATGAGAAGATAAAAATCATCCTAAATTCCACTACCCAGTGATAATCTTTGGTGAAATTTGGTACAGCTTGACCTTCTGGAATCCTCTTCATATATATATACACACACACACACACGTATGTCTTAGTCTCTATGTATGTATGTATGTATCATGTCTCTCTTTCCATACCAATGAATATGGATCTCTCATTACCCCTTATTACTATGTAGTAGTCCACTGTTCAGTTGAGCATTATTCATCAATGCCATCCCAAATTGATGGATCTAGATGTTGTTTCCATTTTTTTTTAATTACAGAGAAGCTGTGACAAAGACCATTAAGCACACATCTTCTTGCATTTGCCCAACTATCTTCTTAGAATATGTCTAGTAGCCTGAGTTTCAAGAAGGTCTTAAACGTTAGAGGAGGATAGACAGCTGATCTTGTTCCATCAGGTCCAGCTGCAGATTTTCACTTCTCTGCAAACCTCGGGGCTCCCCGACTTCTCTGAACAATGGTTTCATTCTGCTGGGGACCCTCTGAGGATGTAGCACAGCCTCATACCCAAAAATGGAGCTGTCTTCACCTGCTGCTGGGAGAACTGGCCAGGGAGGAGCCTTTTCCCGTCCTAGCTGGGGAATTTCCATACCCTGAAATTTCCCCGTTTGGACAGATATAGTCATATTTTGGCCACAAAAATCCTCTGCCATCTGCCCTCCTTCCCACTGTCAGGGCTGGGCTTGTACATAATGTTTTTCCCTCCCTGATAGACTAGAATAAGAGAGATGAAGGGGGTAAGGGAGTTGGGTCCAGAATTTTGCAAATATAGAGCCAAGACAGAGGCTGGGTTCCATGGTCCTACTGATTTGTTTGCTCGCTAGCCAGGCTAAATGCTGGGGAGACCCAGGGAAATTAGGCAGTCTCTGATCTTGAGGAGTTAGCTGTACAGTAGAGGAGGCAGGCCCACAAACAGATTACTGAGAGAGTATGAGTGATGATAAACCTGCTCTAGGTTTTGTGAAACAAGGGAGGGGGCACAGGGGAGAGGTTACCCCCTCATCAGAGTCTTTAGAGAGAGCAAGACCTACCACACAATCTGTTTCTGCAGTCCACTGGTGAGTCACTCAAAATAATATTTTCAAGTGTCTTCCATTTACCAGATACTAGGTGCTGGGGACCAACTTTTGTTATCATAGCAGCAGAAGTGTCTATTATCATTGTAATAGTTTGACAATGATGTCAGCTGTCCTCTGGCACAACCAAAGCACTGGCCACCTAGAAAGGAAGGACACTTGGATGCCCTTGGACCAAGATAGAAGGGACCCAGGAGTTAGATGGTCCCAAATCAATTGTCCCCCAAATGCTGTGGTTTTTCTAAATCAGGATGCAGGGTCCAACCTGTTTACATTCCCAAAAATCTCTTTAACTTTAGAACAGTCCCTATTTCCCTAACATTAGTTGAAGGGGCTAAGCTATTGTTTTGTAGAACATTCTGTCTTCTGGATGTGTCTGATGATTTCCTTGTGAGTTTAACTCATCCTTCGGTCTCCAGCTTTTCCAACATCTAAAACCTTTCACCCAGTAATTAGCTGGAGCAAACAACCCTAACAAACAAGCAAACAAAAGGGTAGAGAAGACCGGAGTTACAGGATTGCAAGGGATCACATAATGGGGATGCCTAGAACGTTTCACCAAGTAACTGGAGACATTACATTCTCTTCAAGCACACCTGGAACATTTATGAAAATTGATCATTTATCTCACCAAAATGCAATCTTTGGTTACTGCTCAAAAAGTTGGATTGAACAAATAACATTTTCTGACCACCATGTAACTCAAGAAGTTAATCACAAGAATATATAGATATTAAAAAAAAAAAAACTCTCTTCAAATAATTCCTGGGTAAAAATGAAAGAATTGGCTTCAGAATATACCAGAAGTGAACAATAATAAAAATTTCACATATCAGAACATGCAAGAGGCTTAGAGGAGATAAAAATGCTGAGAACCTGACAAGCCAAACATTCAACCTACGAAGTTAGCAAGAGAACAGCTGAATAAAGCCCAAGAAAGTGGGAAAAAGGAAATGTAAAAGATAAGAGCAGAAATAAATGACATAGAAACAACCATAAAATAATTGTGAATAATGAAGCCAAATCCTGGTTCTTAGAAAAGAGTAATAAAACTGCCACACATCTGGCAGATCTCATGGGAAACCAAAGAGAGAACCCACAAACTATTGAAAGGAATTGAAAGGAAACATGACTTCAGACAAAGAATAAATTAAAAATATAGTAAAGGATATTATGAGCAACTTTGGGGCAATACTTTGAAATTTTAAATCAAATGCACAGTTTTTCCACATTTACAAGTAATGAAATTTGTCTCTAGAAAAAATTTAAAATGTGAAAAATAGAAACCATCCCAAAAATTAAGTTGGTGATCAAAAATCTCCATACCAAA
Source organism: Mustela nigripes (assembly GCF_022355385.1). Taxonomy (NCBI): domain Eukaryota; kingdom Metazoa; phylum Chordata; class Mammalia; order Carnivora; family Mustelidae; genus Mustela; species Mustela nigripes. Next base: position 9,243,242 of record NC_081562.1, on the reverse strand, counting down.
GAAATACCAGAACCAGATTAAAAAAAAAAAAAAAAAACAGGGAGTTTCACCAAATATTTGAGGATTGAATAGTTTCAATCTAACACAAACTCTTCCAGAGAGGAGAAAAAATGCCAGTACTCCCTAATTCATTTTTTTAGGAAGTTGGCATAATCTTGATGTCTAAACCAAAGGCTATTGTAAATAAAGGAAATGTAGGTCAAGTTTTTCATAAACATATGAAAGCTAATACATCATGACCAGGTTGGACTTGTCCCAGGAATGCTTCAGAAAAATCATGTAACGTAATTCATCACATTGACCGATAGAAAGAGAAAAACCACATGATCATCTCCATAGATGTAGAAAAGTGTTTGATAAAATTCAACCTTCCTTTATGATTTAAAAAAAATTCCAAGCAAACTAAGAATACAAAGAAATTCTCTTAGCTCGATAAAAGATTTTTGAAAACCTACGTATTTGTACACCAGCTATCTTTGGGTTAATACTTTCCTGTTACGTATTTTTCATTCTTTTATTTTCAAACTTAGATTTTGTTTCTACCAAACTTGACAAATACTTGCCTTTTTTTATTGTTGTGAAATACACATAAGATTAACCATTTAAAGTGAACAACTCAGTGGCATTTAGTACATTCACAGTATTGGACAACCCCCACTTCTATTTGGTTTCAAAACATTTTATCACCCCCAAAGGAGACCCCATACTCATTAAGCATTTACTCCTCATTCCCAAACCCTACAACCACGGATCTGCTTTCTCTCTCTATGGGCTTACATGTTCTTGATATTTCATATAAATGCAATCATACTGTTAGGTCCGTTATTAAACGAAACGAGACTGAGACAAAGTGAAAACTATTTAAAGCTTTATTTTATGACAAGTATTAGAAGTTAGACTGATCGGCCAGGGGAACGACACTGAGACAAGGTGAAAGTTATGCAAAGCTCTATTCTGTGCTAAGCATTAGAAGTCAGACTGACCAGCCACGGCCGTCTCCGAAGAGAGCGACCCCTCCCAATCTTACAGGCTACCTTTTATTGGGTAAAACTGCAACCCATATCTTGGTATCTCACCTACTGGGTTTGTGTGTCTCTTGCTGATTGGCTAGTTCCATCTGGTCTGGTGACTTGTTATTCAAGATCACCCCCATACCAGGAACTGTTACAAACAGTACTTTCTGGGAAGGCTTAGTCAGTTAACATATTCAGTGTGAATAGTAAGATCTTCGTCCTTCCCAAGATGGAGTCATTTAGGTTTGGGCAAGACCTTCTCACTGTTACAAACAGTACTTCGTACTGATTAGATGTCTCCATCTGGCCTGACTAGTCCTCGTATTCTGGGCTCTGTTATCAGGAACTAGCCGACTACATTTTACTGGTTTCCCAGACTTGTTTCTAAGTAAGTTTCTCTTGGTGGGGGAGGGTCAATTGAAGTTTTACTGTACAAACAACAAAATGGCTATTTAACCAAGACGGAGTCGCTCTGGCTAAACAGGTCCTTACACATACGATGTGTGACTTTTTGTGTCTGGCTTCTTTCTCTTAGGATAATGTTTCCGGGTTTATCCGTGTTGTAGCATGTGTCAGTATTTCATTCCTTTTTATGGCCAAATAATATCCCATCGTATACTACAATTTGTTTATCGATTCATCCACTGAGCAGCATTTGGGTTGTTTCCACCTTTTGGCTATTTTAGTGCTGTACGAAATGAGTGCATGTATATTTATTTGCATACTTATTTCTAAGTCTTTTGGGTATATACCTTGGCACGGAATTGTTGGGTTATAGGGTAATTCCATGTTTAACTTTTCGAGGAACTGAAAAACTATTTTCTGCAGCAGCTGAACCACTTCACATTCCCACCAGCAATATACAATAATTCCAATTTCTCCATATCCTCACCAGCACTTGATATTGTCTGTCTTCGATTTTAGATGTCTCTGTGGGTTTAAAGTGGTATCTTATCATTATTTGGTTTGGACTTTCCTAATAACTATTCATGTTGGACATCTTTTCATAGGCTTATTGACCATTTGCACATCTTCTTTTTTTTTCATTTGTGTAAGATAACACTTACCTTCTAAGCTTATTTTCTTTTTTTTTTTTTAAAGATTTTTATTTATTTATTTGACAGACAGAGATTACAAGTAGGTAGAGGAGATAGGCAGAGAGAGAGCAGGAAGCAGGCTCTCTGTCGAGCAGAGAACCTGATGTGGGGCTAGATCCCAGGACCCTGGGACCATGACCTGAGCCGAAGGCAGAGGTTTTAATCCACGGAGTCACCCAGGCGCCCCCTAAGCTTATTTTCATTGTAAAATCTTATCTTCTTTAAAAAATGTCTTTTCAAGTCCTTTGCATGTTTTAAAAATTGTGTTGTCTTTTTGTTGTTGAGTTCTAAGAGCTCTTTACATATTTGGATATTGGACAAAGTTGAGTATAGAATGGTGAATTAGAGCCGAGAGACAATACCTTTAGGTATATGATTTGCAAGTATTTTCTCCCATTCTGTGGCTCATCTTTTCACTTTTATGATAGTGTCCTTTGAAATACAGAAGTTTTGAATTTGGGTGAAGCTCAATTTGTCTGGTTTTTTTTTGTTGTTTTTTTGTTTTTTTTGGTTGTTTGTCCTTCTGGTGTCCTATTTAAAAACCATTGCTTAAAAAAGAATAAATAAATAAATAACCATTGCTTTATCCTAAGTCATGAAAAAATATACCTGTGTTTTCTCCTAAGATTTTACTCTTTAGCTCTTATTCCATCCTTCTCCTCATACTATCTCCTTAACATCCTTCACCTCATTGTCTCTTTATCTTATTTTCATTATCCTTCACACAATCTCCAAACTCAACCAAAATATCCAGAGACTGGCTTGCTGCTTCCCATAGTTGTCCCAACTTCCCAAATGGTTTGGTTTCAATGTCAAATTAACATAACTTAAATACCTTTAGTTTACCATGAGAGTCTTTTACTAACTGTCATCATGCTATTTATCGACTTGTTAACTTGGTTACTGAAAACGAATTCCTGCCATTCAATTTATTAATTAGCAAGCCTGGCTTATTGGTCTAGATACGGCTAGCAGAAGTGTTCCCTGCCCCTGAAATGTGTCTCCTAACACAATGCCAAATGACCACTTCTAGACACTTAGACAACTTTTTTATAATGAAATATTTTAGACTAATTACAGACATTACGATAAGCATTTTTAAGATTAAGAAGTTCTAGAATGAGAGTATGCTGTTGGTAAACTCAGTTTTTGTCTGAAAGTGTCCTTATTTTGATCCCATTATTGAAGGATTGTTTCACTGGAAAAACAATTCTTTTTCATGATTTTGTAGGTAGCACAAGGCTTCTGGTTTGCTGTGAAGAAATTAGGCATCATTATTCCCCTGTAGGTCATTTGTTTCTTTCTACATTAGCTTTGAAGCTATCTGGCTCTAGTCATTGTTGCTGCATAGAGTCTCTGGCAACCACAGACAGGACATAAAGTACAATCCAATTGACCAAAGTGATAGCTTCAGTGGGATTTTCACAGATTAAATTTACCAAAGAACTCACAATCAGAGATTTCAAAGCATACAAAAAGTTGAGGCAGTATGAGTTAGAGTCAGGAAAAGAGCAAACATAAAAACATGCAGGGGCACCTGGGTGGCTCAGTTGTTAAGTGTCTGCCTTTGGCTCAGGTCATGATCCCAGGGTCCTGAGACTGCCCCACCTCAGTCTCCCTGCGCAGCAGGAAGCCTGTTTCTCCCTCTCCTGCTTCCCCTACTTGTATTCCCCCCTCACTGTCTCTCTCTATGTCAAATAAATAAATAAAATCTATTTAAAACAAAACATAAAAACATGTAGACCACTAGTGACTGCAGATATTGGAAATGATATATAATTTCAGATTAAGATTCTATACAAAACTATTGTTAACACATTTGATGAAATGAAGGATACACATACACACATGAATGAGTGTCAAGAGACTATAAGTAATGAAAACGAGGATTGGAAAAAATAAACAAATAAAACTTAAAATGAAAAATATATTGGAATCAAATATTCATTGAATGGATTAAGCAGCATATTAGATACAACTGAAGAGAGAATTAGTGTACTGAAACATATCTCTGAAGAAATTCCCCACAATCAAGCACAGAAAATCAAAAAGACATGGAAGAGGAGTTGAGAGATATGGAAACAAAATAGAAAGGTCTGTTCAGAGTCTCAAAGGAAAGAATAGAAAGTTCAAAAAAGAGGCACAATTTGAGAAGAAAATAGCAATAAAAATTTCAGAACTGATGAAAGAGAGATGAATCCACAGATTCAAGAAATACAATGGAAGCTGGGGACAGAGTTGGCTCAGTCAGTTACATGTCTGCCTTCAGCTTAGGTCATGATCTCAGAGTCCTGGGATCCAGACCCAGCTTGCAGGGAGCCTGATTCTCCCCTCTTCTCCCTGCTCATGCTCTCTCAAATAAATAAATAAATAAATAAATCTTAAAAAAATACAATGGAAGCATTTCACATCTGTTAATGAAGAACAAAAACAAAAAAGACTTCATTCCATTAGTAACAACAATAAAAACCTAAATAGAATTAAAAACATATTTTAAAAACTGGCCTAACAAGGGGCAATGTGTGTCAGAAAGTCCCAATGAACCAAATTTACAGAAAATAATCAGGGGCACCCAGATGGGGTAGTCTGTTAAGTATCCAACTCTTGGTTTTGGTTCAGGTTGAGCCTCGTGTAAGACTCCTGGCTTAGTGCAGAGTCTGGTGGAGATTCTCTCTCTCCCTCTGCACCTCCCCCTGTTTGTCCTCTCTCCCTCTCTCTCATAGAAAAAAAATTAATCTTTAAAAAAAATTTTTTTAAAAGAAAAAAATAATGGGTCCTTCATAGGTGAGTGGGTAACCTATGGCAGCTTCTTTCCCAGAGGCAGGCACCTGGTCAAGATATGGGTAGGTTTTTCCACTCATCAAGAGAAATTACCTGGGCTTTGGATTACTTCCAGTTCAAAATACTTTCTAATTTTTTTGTGACCTCCTCTAAGAATTATTTAGAAGTGTGTTGCTTAATTTCCAATTTTCGAGATTTTCTAGGTTTCTTTTTGTTACTGATTTCTTATTTAATTGCATTTTAGTCAGAGTACATACTCTATATGATTCCAATCCCTTTACATTTATTGAGACATGATTTGTGCCCCAGCATACAGCTAACTTGGTTAATGTTCCATGAGAACTTGAAAAAATGTACGTTTTAGTTTGTGAATGTAATGTTTTGTGTCAATTAGATTGCTTTGGTTGATAGTGTTGTTCAAATCTACTGTATCTTTACTGATTTTTTCTATTTGTTCTATCAATTACTGAGAATGAAATATTAAAGTCTCCAACTCTAATTTATAGTTTTTCTATTTTCCTTTTAGTTTTCATCAATATTTATCAATATTTGTGGGGTGGAAGCAAAGCAATGCTTAGAGGAAAACGTATACCTTCCAGCTACATAGCTTATAAAGGAAAATTTACATGTTGATATTGGAAAAGGAATAAAAAGTTTAAAATCAATAATCTAAGCTTCCACCGTAACAATTTAAACAAATAAGAGCATATTAAACCCAACTATGCAGAAGAAAAAAATAATAAAGATACCAGTTAGAAAAAAGAAAAAGAAAACAAGTGGTTAAAAAACCGACATAGCTGAAAGTTGGTTCTTCAAGGGGTATCACAGTTTAGAACTCATATAATACTGATTAACAATAGCTTATAATTAAAGAGAGGTAAATCAATGTTAAAGGGTTCTAAGTTTCTTGAATTGTTCGGGAGAGGATAGAATAAGATATTGCTTAATTTTAGACTTTGTAAATTATGTATGTGTAGTATAATTTCAAAGATCATCCTTAAAAATGAATTAAATGTATAAATCAGAGAATACATAAGATAGAAACTACAAATAGAAATAGAAAATAAGAATAGGAAAATAAAACAAAGAAAAACTCAGTCATTAAAAAAAGAAAAGAAAAGAAGAGTCCAAGAAAGAAAAACAAAGAGGCATCAAATAGAAAATGCAAAGGGATAGAATAAGATTGTAGAAATAAGTCCAAATTTACCAATAATCACAGAAATAGATGGACTATACTCACCAGGTAAAGACAGAAATTTTCTTTCTTTTTTTTCTTTTAAAGATTTTATTTATTCATTTGAGAGAGAGAAAGGGAGAGAGTGCACAAGGGGAGAGGAAGAAGCAGGCTCCCTGCTGAGCAAGGAGCCCCACTGTGGAGCAAGACAGAAATTTTCAAAATGTATTATTAACCACCTATCTCCTTCCAGCTCTCTAAGAGATGTCTTCAGTATAAAAGGGTGCAGAAACCTTAAAAACAAAAAAGATGGAAAAAGTGTACCAAAATAAACTATTTAAATTATATTAACATGAGGTAAAATATTCATTAAAGAAGAGCCATTACTAAGAATAGAGAGAGTAACTACGTAGTGATCAAATATTCAATTTACCAGGAAGTCAAGTCAATTCAAAATTTACGTGCATCTTATAAGATAACCTTAAAGATGAGTAAAGCAGAAATTGGCAACAAAAACTTGACAGATCCATCGCCACTGTGGAAAAGGCTAGCACATTTCTCGCTATCATTGACAGATCAAGCAGAAAAAAACCCTGTAAGGATGTAAAAGCTATGAAATATAATTACCAACTATGACTGAATGTTAATTTATATAATTTTTTGAACAGGAATTTGAAAATACACATTCATTTCAAGCTTCTGTGGAACATTTGTGAAAATTCACTGTATGTCACTAAGCAAACCTCAACATATATCAGCAATTGAAATTATACAGATCACCTTTTGTGGTTGTATTGCTTATGTTATAAACAGACAATAAAAATATAATAAATTATTAACATATTTGGAAATTAAGATGCTTACTTTCACATAATCTGAAAGTCGGAGATGAAATTATAACATTGAGCTAAAAGAGAATATAAAAATACCACATATTAAAATTTGTGACATGCTGTTAAAATAGTACATAGGAGAAAATTTATACCCTTAATTTCATTTTGGAAAATAAGAAACTGAAATTAATGATTTCCTCATTTCAAGAAGTTAGTAAAAAAAATACAGCAAAATAGACCCAGAGAAAGAGAAGGAAGGGGCGCCTGGGTGGCTCAGTGGTTAAGCCTCTGCCTGTGGCTCAGGTCATGATCTCAGGGTCCTGGGATCAAGCCCTGCATCGGCCTCCCTGTTCAGTGGGGAGCCTGCTTCCCCCATTCTCTCTGCCTGCCTCTCTGCCTACTTGGGATCTCTCTCTCTCTCTGTGTCAAATAAATAAATAAAATCTTAAAAAAAGAGAAGGAAGGAAATAATTAAGAGCAGAAATTAATGAAAGAATATACAGTAGAAGACATACAAAGACAACAATTAAGTCTTTAAAAATACTAATTAACTCTTAATTATAGAGAAACAACTGATGGTTACAGAGGGTTGGGGGTGGGGGATGGGGGAACCAGACAATGGGAATTAAGGAGTACACTTGTGATGAGCACCTGGAGAGGTATGGAAATGCTCAATCACTATATTGTACACCTGAAACTAATATAACACTATATTAACTGACTGGAAGTAAAATAAAAATTTAAAATAAAACTAAAATTGGGGCACCTGGGTGGCTCAGTGGTTAGGGCCTCTGCCTTCGGTTCAGGTCATGATCCCAGGGTCCTGGGATCGAGCCCCACATCGGGCTCTCTGCTCAGCCGGGAGCCTGCTTCCCCCTCCTTCTCTCTGCCTACTTGTGATCTCTGTCTGTCAAATAAATAAACTAAATCTTTAAAAAAAAAAACCTAAAATTAAATACCAATGAACTCAATAAACTTCTGCTGAGACCGATCCAGAGAAAGAGGGAAGATGCAAATAATATAATAAGAATGGAAGAAGGAGAATATAACTCCAGAAGCTGCTGATATCTGTAAGATAATAATGGGATATTATAAACAAATTTATACCAATATATCTGAAATTTTATACTGGACAAATTTTTAGAAAAACATGTCTTACTACTAATGACTCAAGAAGATGTAGAAAACATGAATAGTCCTATAATCATTAAAGACATTGAATGAATAGTATGTAAATTGGGTCTATTCAGGGAATAAAAACTACACATTATTTGAGCCAAGAGAATTGAAAAGAAAGAATTGTTAACTAGGTATAAAAGCACTGACTAGGTAACTGAAAGGGTAAAGAGATCCTTTTAAGATACGGAGGAAGTAAATTTATGATGCAGCTGTCACTCCTAGGGTTGGGGAATCAAAGGGAAGATGTTGGAATTATTAAAATTTAGTGACTTAGAGGAGGGGCCTCATAGAGGAGAAACTCAGATCTCTGAAGAAGAGGTCCTATCAGGCTGGAGCAAGTGTTGCTCAGTCTGGAGGAGTCCTCCAGGGTTGGAAAACAGACTTCCTAGGAGGGAACCCAGGCTGGCTGGTGCTAGTGTCTTTGGATTATGCATGAGGAGCATGAAGAGGGTGGTCTGCAGGTGTTGGACTTATTTCAAACTGGGCTCAGCCGCTGTGGTAGAAAAGACCTGCTAGGTGACTCTCACAGGAAAAGCAAGCTAATGGGAATCAAGTAAGAAGCAGATGAAAAGTAGCCAGCCCCCTTTTCCCCTCTCCTGGGTTCCTACTGTTCCCCTAGTGCCCCCTACTGGCAGAGTCTAGCATGGCACCAGCTGACCAAGCTGTAATATGGTTTAGAGTCCCATGTCCCCATCACAAAGCTGAGTATAGAAGGGTGCCTTTAGAGCTGGGGGACATTACTTTCTGTGGCAGTCCTTCTCGTTGGCTTCTTAGCATTCATAGTCACCATTACACGTACATTTGACCTTCATGCAATAAGAAAATAACTCTATGTTTCCATTTAACATGGTACAACTACTTTCATACAAAAAAGACATTCTCAGTCTCTCCCCAAAATGAGAAGACACAAAGTCCCAAGGGGTCATATTCATCTCTGGTCAACTAATAACTTCTTGAATCCAATTACAGTCCTGCCTGAATATTCTGTTACCTAAATATGAAATTAGAAAGTCAACCTCCAATAAAAGTCACATAAAGTAATAACGGGAAGGGAGAAGAAAAAATGGTTAATATACACAAACACACACGTATTATAGAGCAAGCAAGGAAGAAAATATTCACAGTTGATTCAGTCTTTGTTTCTGTGATCCGTTATGAGGCTGTGGTTGACACTTCTAACTCCTTCTTCCCCTCTTCATTATACATATCCTTCCTTCTCAGCTGGATAGGATTCTTTACCTGATGAGGCATGCTAAATTTTCTTTTCTGAAGTCTCTGAATCCTTAGTGGTTCTGCCTTTTGAAACGCTGTAGATTTCCATTCATTTTTACAATGGGACATGGAAGTACTAAGAGACATCCCAGAACATCCTCTGGGTTTACAGGTATAGTCCCTTCCATCTCCACTGTGTAGCAGCAGACGAATTTCACCTTGTAATCAAGATCAATTCCCTAGGGTAATAGAGTAACCCCTTTCTTCTCCTCTTGATTTAGTGTAAGGAAGACTCAAATCGGCTGGCAGCAATCCAACTTCCCATTTAATGAAACTATACTTGTGCCCTCTGGTAGAAATATTCTTCTCTTAGGAAGCGAGACTTCCAAATATACAGAGCTCAGAGTTGGGGGGAGGGAAGTAAAAATTCTTTTTTTTTTTTTAAAGATTTTATTTATTTATTCGACAGAGAGAGATGACAAGCAGGCAGAGAGGCAGGAAGAGAGAGAGGAGGAAGCAGGCTCTCCACCGAGCAGAGAGCCCGATGCGGGGCTCGATCCCAGGACCCTGAGATCATGACCTGAGCTGAAAGCAGCGGCTTAACCCACTGAGCCACCCAGGCACCCCGGAAGTAAAAATTCTGCAAGCAGGTTACTAGGTGTAATGGTGAGAGGACTCACTCCTAGTTCCATCTCTTAATTCCTGGACACCTATATTCCAGGGATGAGAGAGAAAGTATCAGATATAAGTTTATTTTTTTTCCCCATATATAGGTTTCTATCCCAAAATATAAACTGAACCCTGTCAGATACAACTCCATCCTTCTAAGCTCTCCTGCCTGGAAGCCTGGAAGATTTTCTCTTTTTTTTCTCTGAGATATGTGTCTTACCAGGATGTGCCCTCATACGTGACTTTCTCATTAACCCAGATAGAACTCAACGAGCCTTTCAATCAGCTGATGAATGTATTTTCCTCAGCTCAGGAAGATTTTCTTCTAGTATTCAATTAAGACTACTTCTCCATCTGTTCATACTTGTCTCCATCTGGAGCAGCTATTATTTGTCCATTAGATCTCCTGGTTTTGTTCACTCTGTCTCTTTTCCCTCATAAATTACATTAAAAAAAAAAGATTTCTTCTCCATGTTTTTGAGGTATTTCTTGCCTGTCATCTTTGGGGTCATTAATTGGGTCTCAGGAATCTTTCATTTACCTGCTGAGGTTTTTAGTTGAAAATTGTGTTTTGTGCTCCAGGAAGTTGTGTATGTGTGTGGATGCAGCACTTGGATTTTTTTTTTTAAGATTTTATTTATTTATTTGACAGAGAGAGAGAACACAAGTAGGTAGAGCAGCAGGCAGAGAGAGAGGAGGAAGCAGGCTCCCTGGTGAGCAGAGAGCCCGATACGGGACTCGATTCCAGAACCCTGAGATCATGACCTGAGCCGAAGGCAGAGGCTTAACCCACTGAGCCACCCAGGTGCCCCAGCACTTGGATTTTAGATCTTATTTTTAAACTAAGCAGTTCCATTTCTCTAGGCATATTAATTCTCAACTGCTCATGTAACAAGCACAAAGTGACTATAACAGAACATGAACGTATTATCTTACAGTTCTGGAGGTCTGAAGACCAAAATACGTTTCACTGGAGTAAAATCAAGGTGTCAGTTTCCTTCTGGAGGCTGCAAGGGGAGAATCCGTTCCTCGCCTTTTCCAGCTTCTGGAGGCCACTTACATTCCTTGGCCCATGGCCCTACTCTGTATCTTCAGAGCACATCACTCTAACCTCCTGTGCTATTGTCCCATCTCTTCCTTCTGACTCTGACCCTCTCTTCTCCCTCTTATACAGATCCTTGTGATTACACTGGGCCCTTCTGGATAATCCAGGATAATCTCACCATTTTACAATCCTTGGCATACTCACAACTGCAAAGTCCCTTTGGCTATACCAGGTAACATATTCAAAGGTTCTGAGGCTGAGCTGTGAATGTCTTTGGAGGGGTGGGCCATTAGTCAGCCTTCTCCATCAGGCATGGGTTCAACTTGGTGCTCCTCCCTCTGGCAGCAGGGATACCTCGTTTTCTTCCTCAGTCAGCCTGTTGGGACTGAGGTCTGACTCGGAATTTTCTTAAGGGCAAGAGTCCAGCAAGCCCTGAAAAGCAGAGGATTTGTATGCCGTGTGTGCCAGTGGTTTAAGGGTGGGGTCTGGCGTTAAGCCGGCCTCCCAGAAACTCCAGGAGGTGTCTCCCAGCCTTGAGTCAGAGCAGGCCTTCAGGTCATTGAATATTCTCAATATACTTTAAAGTCATTGTCATATAAAAGATCACTTAATCTGTAGTGTCTTCACGCATTGATTTTGCTGGCTTCTTTCTTAGCATTCCATTTCCTCATAGGTTTTGGGATTCTGGTTTGCAGAGTTATTTTGAAAGGAAATCGTTTTGTATTTGTATTTAATTTCCCCCATTCTCCTCCCCCACCCTGACTGCACTCCTTAATCAGCATTTTTCAGCTGCTGGGTCTTTCAGGCCCCCAATATTGAAACCATTTCACAGTGGTGGTTCTGGTGGTTCTGCTGTTACATTGGGCTATGACTGATTCAGTTACAGAACAGTGGGAGGTCGGCACTGCCCCTGCTCTTTTATGCCCCCATCTCTCCCCCCCACCCCAGGCTTTCTGATCTTATCACAGGCAGGGGGCAATCCATCTAAGATCCAAGACCTCAAACAGTGAGCCTGGGCCCTGCCCTCCGTTTTGTGAGCAGTCCCTGGGGGGCAAATCAGCTTTGTTTCTGGGTTGCATTTTCCTCTGTGTATCTAAGCATCACTGGCTTTCTCTTCTCCATCTATTTTCAGTCTCTCAGATTACTTTCTTTTCTATGACTTCCCTTCCTTTCTCTTCCTGATTATGGGCTCATTCATTTTGAAATCTTTACTGTCTCAGAGGAGTCTCCAGAGATGAATGGGCTGGCTGCATGTGATAACCTCATCAACTTCAACTGTCTGTCCAGACTATCAACTAAAACCCTATTCTTCAGGGGCTCCTGGGTGGCTCAGTTGGTTAAGCGGCCAACTCTTGGTTTCAGCTCATGTCGTGATCTCAGGGTGGTGGGATTGAGCCCTGTGTCTCCAGTGTGGAGTCTGCTTGTGGATTCCCTACTCCTCCCTCTGCTCCTTCTCCCGCTTGTGCTCTCTCTAAAAACAAATAAATCTTCATTAAAAAAAAAAAATCCCTCTATTCCTCAACCTACATATATTTTGGTTCAGAAAATATTGGGGGAACTGGTGATTTAGAGACTCTTCTAATGAAAGGATGAAAGGTTTCATTAGCAGATTTAACAAGGGAGGGAGGGACGGACAGGAAGAATCGCAGGTAATTCTATATTGCTAGCTTAAGGGACTGGAGTTTAAGGATCCAGGATGGTGGGATGCCTGGGTGGCTCAGTTGGTTAAGTAGCTGCCTTCGGCTTAGGTCATGATCCCAGAGTCCTGGGATCGAGTCCCACATCGGGCTCCTTGCTTGGCAGGGAGCCTCCTTCTCTCTCTGCCTCTCTGCTTCTCTCTCTGCCTCTCTGCTTCTCTCTCTGCCTCTTGGCGGGGAGCCTGCCTACCACTCTGTCTGCCTGTGCTCATGCTCTCTCTCTCTCTCTAACAAATAAATAAATAAATATTAAAAAAAAAAAAAAAGAATCCAGGATGATGAAACAGACTTGGGCGGCAAAGACAGGGAAGTGAGACCAGAGGTTTGAGACAGAAGGAAAAAAGGACAGAGAGAAAGAGAACAAACGCAGTAGTCCAGACTTGCTCTTGTTCAAGACCTTCAGTGATGGGGTAGAAGGAAGAAAGAATGTCGGTTGAACAGTTTTACTATGAGAGGCATCGCTCTAAAAACAGAGTCTCGAGAACGGGAAAAATCAACCCTTTCAAGTGCCACTATGGGCCAGCAGAAAAGGATCAGGCATACCTTGGACTTGGCTCTGGGCTTCTCTTACTGGGGTATTCCTCTGTGAACTCTCATGCTTGGAATCATTGACTGGCTTGAAGAGGAGGCTTAAAGCAGAAAAGCACTGTGACTTGGCTTAGAATTTGCTCTTGGGCAAATCCACAAATGCCAAGTCCCTTTACATCTGCTTACCCCAGAAGGTGACAGTTAGGTTTTCCCTTTCTCCGTGCATTGGTCCAAATGGAAAGCGTTCCTGGGTATTTTGGGTTTTCAGACTCATCTTCCAGCCCCCAGGAGAGTGTTGTAATAGTTCACAACACAAGCTCTGGCGTAGATCTCTGTGATAGCAGGAGCCAAGCCTACGAGAGGCAGGAAACTCTGCCATCAGAATTGGGGTAGTAAGGCCATGGGCTAGTCGGACTCACCTGTTTGCACCAGGAGACCAAAGCCTGGTGCTGTTCATGGTCCTGAACTACAGTTACCGGTCTCTATTGAGCTGTTACTCCACTTTCCATAGTGACTCCTATTCAACCCCTCCCAGGAGTTGCAAATCAGGTGAGCAAGGGTGTGTGAGAGAGAATGGAAGAAAGCAGACCAAATCCTTTGGAGAATCCTGTTGCTGGGACATTTCTAGAGAGAGGAAAATGGGATTTTTTTTTTTTCCTTGCAATCATCATTTACAAAGTTTTACATTCTCCAAGATCTCTGTTGGGAAACACATGACCCCATTATTTCTCTCTGATGTGTATATGGTAGGTGTTCAGTAAATGTTGGTTGAATTTATAAGATGTGTGTAAGAGATAGAGCCTAGACTAGGTACTCTTTTACTTTCATCCCTGCTCGGAAGGAGGGCAAAGGGGCTAGCATTTGAGAGTCGCCTGTGCCCTATCATTTGAAATTAGTTTCCTTAATTTAATCCTCATGGGAGATTTGTCACAAATTTTTCAGTCAAGAATTAGGCTCATTGAAACAAGCCTCTTGAGTGAGATCCCATTGATCTAGTGTGACTCTAGGGCTTGAACTTGGGCCCTATTTTTCCCACCACCATTGCTATTTTCTTCTTATGCAAGGAGAGACAAATTTCACAAGGGAAAGAAGGGCTTGCGGTCTGTACAAGCATCTTGTTTAATGCCTGGAGATTGTGTCAATGATAAGAAAGCTGATTTTGTGATGGTAACTACTGCTGATCAGGTTTTGGAACCAGGAGCTGAGGTCTAAGGTTAAGGAGGGAAAAGAAATGGGCTCAAACCTTGACAGGGCCCAGGGTCTCCCCCTATCTCAGTGCCTCATACAAAACTAAGGAGTAATTCCCAACAACAGAATAAGTCATTAGGAGATCCCATAAAGACACAGTGGATCTGATACGGGAACAAAATACAGCTCAGGTGATGAAGTGTAAGGCCTCGCAGTCTGAGTCACAGCCAGGAGGTTTTCTCCAGCTCCTGAAAGAATCAGCTTGGCAGTCGCCCAGATTTCAATCAGACCCAGAGATGCGGCCAGCCCTCCCCTCATAGTACTGGGGAGCAGGAGTTTTCCAGTCTGCTGGGGGCTTATCCTGAGCCCGCATGGTCTGCTTGAGCGCTACTCTTCACTAATTGGGCAATACTGTCCCTGTCCCCCTGAAGAACTGTCTTTTCATGAAAGGTATACTTTGTGGAGGAAGTCAGTATGTCTTCCACAGGATATGTAAACTCTTTGAAGTACTTACTGAGTCCTTTGCTGCCATCCCCCTTCCTCCCCACATCAGTGGGCCCCCCAGGCTTCCATGGCTAATTGGACCAGGTGTGGACACCTGACGCAAGAGGCACGGATCAGAGTCTCTATTCTGGAGAGTGAGACGTGCGAGAAGACGTGGTTCTTCTAGGTTAGCCTTGGTTGCTAGACCTGGAAGGTCCAGGAGACCTGGGGTTTAGGGAGCCACTTTGGGACAGACAGCCAGGATAATCCTTGCGCAAACAGAGAAACCAGACTGATGAGGAAACAGAATGAAGGAACTGAAGAAGGGGAAGCAGAAACAAACAGGAAGAGGCAGACAGAGGCGCGGTCATGGCAAGGACAACCTGCAGGGAACACTGACGTTGTGGGGCTGGTGCCCGGTAGGCACAGAGTTCAGAGCCATGGCCTAGTAGAAAGTCCCGTCTGGTGCTTCCAGCCATCTCCCTGCCATTGACCGACTCCATTCACGACGAGGGGAATGGATGAAGGAGCAGTTTTGATGCAAGGATTATGCGTCAGGGATCAGATACTTGAAGCATCCTCGTAAGGCACACTACCTCCAAGTTTTCACACCACAGATCACCAATTGGTAGTTAAAAAAAAAAAAAAAAAAAAAAAAAAAGGAGAGTTTCATCAACAATTTTAAATTACAAGATAAAACAGTATTTTTAAACCTTAAGGACAGCTTCATATCAGTGAGAAGGTCTCCCTCCGCCCTTCTTGATCCAGATTTCCTGGCCCTCTGCCATCAGGGCAGGGGTGGAGCAATCAGAGGGTTCCACACCTGCACCCCCCCCAGCCATACTGTGATTGGTGGAAAGTGGACATGTGACCTAAGCCGATCCAATCCTTGTGAATTTCAGATCTTTATCGGGGAACTTGGGATTGGCCTGGATGGTGTGGGGTGAACGTGCGGGGCTTGATGCTGCTGTACCATTTTTCTACCACAAGGGAAGCGGGTCTGAAAAGAAGCCAAGGCAAGGAGGCAAACAGAGCCAAGGCACCTGCAGCGAAATGGAGCCAGAACCCTGACATCACAAATGATCTAATTAGTTCCACTTATTGCTTAATCCACTTGGAACCAGGTTTCTGTCATCCCTGAATGAAAGCATACTGACCTGTACGCTACCTGCTTTTCCTCACAGCATGCCGAAAAGATGTGCATTTAACTCTGCCAGGATTTGAAGATATTCTTTATTATTATTATTATTGTCATTATTATCATTATTACTTCCTTTAACCCTGAATCAAAGTCCCGATGCATTTTGTTGACCATCAACTCTTTTCTGTGAACAAAGCAGTGCGTGGAGCAACCTCTTTTACTCACAGAGCCGAGACCTTCCTTAGGGCAGCCGTGGTTCCCTCAACTCTGGCACTAGTCCCAAAGCACCATTGCTAGCACATGACTCACAAAGTAAATAATCTATAAATGAAAAGCCTCTTATCATACTTTGGCACGACAAACAAAATGACAAGCCAGGCAGCGTTTTTCCTCCACGTTTGAACCCCGTATGTGCCAAGGGCTTGCTTCATAACCCCTCACGTGAGAGCTTTGGCTCGCTCAAAGCCAAGTACCCACTAGCCTGTGTATGCACTGATTGCTTTTCTACTTTGTGTGTTCTTGATGTTGTGTAACCTCCAACCGTGTTATCTGATAAAGGAGTTCTGCCAATAGTCCTTTTGGCTCGCTCTCCATGCACAGTCTTTATCATTATTTTTGCAGCTGGCTTACAGGCTTCTTGGTAATTGTACGACTGACTTTTCTGTGCATTTGTGAATAGGACAGCAATTTCGAATGGTGCCCTGTACCTCTGGCCTCCTCTGTTATCTTTAGTAACAAGAACAATCAATCTTACATTAGAAAGCATTATTTGGGGTTTGTCCTGTTCTGGGAAAACTGGATTGGTCGCTTTCGGGGAAGATAATGGAAAATATTTTTTATGGCCTCAGACTACTATTTATTCCAGCTTTAATGTTATGGTAACATAATGTAGGCTAGGGGCAAACACACTGCTGGTACAATCAGTGAAAATTTCGGGGATTTCCCATTGGACTTACTGTCACAATTTTCATTTACGGTTGCATGTGTGCAATAATTACCCAAAAATTTGCTTGTCCCGGAACACATGGTTCCCTATTTCTTTGCCACACTGGAGAACCACTTATTCATGATGTGTGCTGAGTTCTGAGAATTTATATTGCCATTCTCATCATTAGTTTACAATTTGAAGAACTTGTTCAAGCCATTGATTTGCTTTTGTGAACTGGAGAGATAATGCAACGTAATAATAACCACAGAAATTCAAAAATAGCAAACACAGCAGCTTGCCAGCCAGAAGCCCTATGTCAATCTGATCTGTGTTCAGTTAGGAGAGGCAATATACCTCTCCCACCAGCTCGTTTTTAGGATTTATTTTTATTCCTAACTTTCTGAAGCTCCATGGTGTTGGTTTTTGGTGTGTGTGTGTGTGTGTGTGTGTGAGAGAGAGAGAGAGAGAGAGAGGGAGCGATGGGAGGGGAGGGGAGGCGGAAACAGATGTATAAGACACTGCAAATCTGAAAAAATATATCAGGGGACACCTGGTGGCTACATCTTTTGAGGGACAGACTCTTGATTTCAGCTAAGGTTATGATCTCAGTGTGGTGAGCTTCGGATCCACTCTGGGCTCCATGCTCATGAGGAAGTCTGCTTGTCTCTCTCCCTCCTCTTCTGCTCCCCGCCCCCTTCAACTGCTCTCTCTCTCTCTCTCTCTCAAGTGAATAAGTAAATCATTCGTGTGTGTGTGTGTATATATACATATACACACACACACATATATATATATCAGGATTGTGAGACCATTAATACTTTGTCTTCAGCTCTTTCCCTCTGTTCTGGTCTTTCTGTAACCTAGAAATAACGACAACTGTTTCCTCTTTCCAATGATCACACCTCTTTCCCTTTCCTTCGCTGATGCATTGGCTCCAACCTTCACCAGGAAGCTGGCTTCGCGCGGCGGTGATAGTTGCGACGGCCATCAGCGCTGCTTGTGAACATTCCCGTTTTTCTTCTTCTGTCGCTTCGTGGAGCTCCACTTTGCCCACACCTTCGAGTTTAGGTGTGAGCGGGTGATTTGCTTTGGCCAATGAAATGTGAGCAGAAGTGTCACATCACTTCCAGGTGGAGGCTTTAAAAGCCGGGGGTAATGGGCTGCTGCCCTGCCAAGATGCTGAACAGCGATCAGGCTGGAGGCTTTGGGTCAGCCCCCCTATCTGGAGGAGGATCGCGAGGCAGTGTCCCCCCCCCCACCTCCCCCACCTCCCCGCCGTGGGCGGTTAGCATGAGCAAGAAAGAGAATTCGTTGTTTCAAACCACCGAGATCTTGAGGATTGCTGGTTCCTGCAGTGTGGACCCAAACGGGGGTGGCGGTGGGGCCGAGTGCGCGTGTAGATGAACGCAGGTGCCTTTGCCAGACTGGCTTCCAGAAAGCTGACCCCGACCGACCGGCTGCCAGCAGCATGTCCTCAGGGTGCCTGTCCTGCACTCGCCAAAGCCCTCGTTTTTTCACAGAGAAGGACACCCGTATATTTCCAAGCGTTCATCATTCTAGTGGCCATTCTTGCATTTTCGGTTTGTCAATCACGCACCAAGAGTCAGGAATATTCTTAGTAGATCGCTTTCTCAGTGTGGATTTTCAACAAACAAAAATAAGCCCATTCGCATTGAACAAACAGACCCAGCACTGAACATAATGGTGGCCTGCAGTCCCCGGTGGTAATGAGAAGACAAAGATCTGTTTAACAATCAGAGGTTTCCGGGGCGCGGAGAGTAAGTCACTGCGCGGACCACCGGGTCCCTGGCTCCCGGGCGGGCGGCGGCGGGAGGGGCCAGCTGGCGAGCGGGCACGCCCACTGGCTCGCGCGCCCGCGCCCCCGCCTCGCCATCGCCCCCCGCCGGCGGCCGCCGGAACTGCAGCGGAGGGTGGGCGCGGACCGAGCGAGCCGCAGGAGCCGGCGGTGCTGGCCAGGGCGTCAAAGGCAGGTTCTGGAGACCCCCCGGGCGGATCCGATCCGAACCAAGACATATTTAACAAATATGATTGCTATTAAAAATAGAGGGCTGTTGCACTTCAAGAAAATTGGTGTCTCTTTCGAAAACGCCGATGCCTCACAGGACGTACTTAACACCCTTAGCATCCCTGGGATATTAGAAGTTGGGGAGATCCTGTGGATATGGCAGGGCAGAGATGGAGTCCCCGGAGACGAAACGATCACAGTTCTCCAGTGTCAAACTGAACACGCAGAGCTCTGCAAAGCCCCTTCCCTCCAGACCAATTGTTTGGGACCAAGCGCAGACCTCTGGGTGTCACAGAAGAGGAAAGACCTGACACCAAGACTGGCGGGGAGAAGCCGCTTTATGTCCCTTGGCAACCATCTGAATGCGGCTTGCAAGCTGCATTTGCCAAGCGGGGTTTTCAAACAATTTGCACGTTTTCCAGATGCTCCGACCCCTCCCCTTTTAAATAATGTAAAATATTTTGATAGGCCAAAGCCATGTGGATTTAAAGATTTTAGATGAACCCTAACTTTGCTCCCTCCACCTTGTGTTTTCCCGGTTGTCATTTTCCCCCCAAAGCATTCAGATGAGTTTTGTCCATTTGACATCAGTCTGTGGGTTATTTTCTCCTGGTGGCTTCGAAAAGTCAGACCCACTTGAACTTGTGGGTACATATCTTCCATTTCCTCTTTCATGGCATCAGCGTATTCCACAGCGCCTTCTGGGGTGGAAATTGGTGAAAATGATCATTTGGGAGCCTAAGGAAATTTCACATCTACTCCAAAACTTGTTTCATAGGGTCACAATTTAAATTTAATTTAGTGCAAATTTCAGATTTGGGCTAGTTTAATCTTGTCCAGTATTCCTTTTGACAAGTGATTTAATTTGCTCTTTTCAGGAATTTGCCAACTCCTTTGTGCCAGTTTTCACAAGAAGCAGTAGTTTGACACCAGCGTCCTGCTGTGATTATGTCCTCTACTACATCAAGAATAATTGGGACGCCTGGGTGGCTCAGTCTGTTAAGCCACTGCCTTCGGCCCAGGTCATGATCCCAGAGCCCTGGAATCAAGTCCCACATCGGGTTCCTTGCTCAGCAGGAAACCTGCTTCTCCCCCTGTCTCTGGATGCCACTCTGCCTGCTTGTGCGCTCACTTGCTCCCTCTCTCTCTCTCTCTGAGAAATAAATACATATTTTAAAAAAGAATAATTTAGGGGCGCGTGGATGGCTCAGTGGGTTAAGTCTCTGCCTTCAGCTCAGGTCATGATCTCAGAGTCCTGGGATCAAGCCCCACATCAGGCTCTCTGCTCGTTGGGGAGCCTGCTTTTCCCTCTCTCTCTTTCTGTTTGCCTCTCTGCCTACTTGTGATCTCTCTCTGCCAAATAAATGAATAAAATCTTTTAAAAAAAGAGGATAATTTAACAAAGTATCTCTGGACAGAACTGGGGATGTTCAGGGAGGCATTGTTAACAAAATGCAGTTTTCATCCTGAGATGCAATTACTAGTGGCCGTCAGTGTCGTTTGCTTGACTAGT
Source organism: Mustela nigripes (assembly GCF_022355385.1). Classification (NCBI taxonomy): domain Eukaryota; kingdom Metazoa; phylum Chordata; class Mammalia; order Carnivora; family Mustelidae; genus Mustela; species Mustela nigripes. The sequence continues at coordinate 9,222,735 of NC_081562.1, read as the reverse complement.
TGACAAATGACTTTTTTTTTTAAAAAAAAAAAAGATTAAGTTCCTGCTATCCCATTGTTACAGAATCTAATATTGCCCATATAGGGACCTCAGAATGCCTCATCTTCTGTGGGTTCTTGATAGGTACTGCTTCTCACATGCCTAGCTTTAGGTGCACATACTATGAACTCAGGATTTCTTTGTCTTTGATTTGCCTTTATACTCACTTGAAATCCAGAATCCCATCCAAAATACACAGGTGTGTTTTCAGAAACTTCTCCACTTCCTCCAACCAGGTTCAAAATGAGGGGGCTGGAAAATCCCTTGAGTAAGAGGTAAAATGGGAGAGCGAGAAAGATCACCCTGGAAGTAGATTATTCTTCCTTTCAATATATTTTTTAAAGATTTTATTTATTTATTTATTTATTTATTTATTTATTTGAGAGAGAGAGCACGAGCTGGGGTGGGGGGAGAGGGCAGAGGGAGAGGGAGAAGCAGGTACCCTCTGAGCAGAGAGCCCAATGCGGGACTCGATCCCAGGACCCTGGGATCATGACCTGAGCCGAAGGCAGAAGCTTCACCAACTGAGCCCCCCAGGGGCCCTTCTTTTCAATATTATAGCTGGTAAATAGTGAGTAGAAAGTAGAAAGTAAATATAGTTAAAACATTTTGTTCTACAAGTTGTTAACCTTTTAAAAAACACAATGGCTGCTAAAAATTGAGTGTTGTTTATACTTCAGGGAAATTGGTGCCACTGTTTTGAAAATGAGATCTTGTGCCATAAATGCAACCGAGCTAAATAGAAACCTTAGTTCACAAGTGAATGCAATCAACAAATGAGTGAAGTAGAAAGTAACTTTTTACCAAAGACATGATTTCATTCTAAATCACGTAGTATGATTAAATATTGTCATCCAGAAACCTGCTATTTTTCTTTGTACAGAAAGTATGTAGTCTGGATTTTTTTTTTAAGATTTTATTTATTTATTTGACAGACAGAGATCACAAGTAGGCAGAGAGGCAGGCAGAGAGAGAGAGAGGAGGAAGCAGGCTCCCTGTTGAGCAGAGCCCGATGTGGATCTCGATCTCAGGACCCTGAGATCATGACCTGACTGAAGGCAGAGGCTTTAACCCACCGAGCCATGCAGATTACCCCTGGATTTTTTTCTTTTAATTTGATGTTCTTAATTCAAGTGAAACTAATCCACAGATTGGGGGAGTACAGTGCCCCACAAACGGTGGAACGTTCTGCCCCGGGATGTTTTTAAAAAAACAGACATTTTAAATCCTACATGGTCTTTGCTATCAATGTCTAGTGGACTAAGGTTTTTTTCCCATTAATCCCTTGGGTTTCTTTAAGATCTCTACCTTAGCAGTGGAAAAACCATATTTTTTTTCTACCTAAAAAACCATCACAAGATTTATCTTGGGGGTTTATCACGTACATGGTTTTTTTTTTTTTTTTTTAAAGATTTTTTATTTGTTTGACAGAGAGAGACACAACGAGAGAGGGAACACAAGCATGGGGAGTGGGAGAGAGAAAAGCAGGCTACCTGCAGAGCAGGGAGCCCGATGTGGGCTTGATCCCAGGACCCTGGGATCATGACCTGAGCCGAAGGCAGACACTTAATAACTGAGCCGCCCAGACGCCCCATGTACATGATATTCTTAAAAGTAGTAATGTATGATCCTATTTTATTTACGCTTGAACTACTAATCTGACATGTATCATATGCATAAGATTGATGTTTGCCATCTCCCAAAAGTAAAAACGTGTTACAGAATAGTCTTTGGTCATTTGGATAGAGCAGGACCAAATGGGTCAGGATTGCTTTTTCAATTCCATTTAAGAGACAGCCTATCTTTAATCAATGCAACTTGCAAAATTTTCAAGTCTGTTCGTGTATGCAAAAGAATGTTTCACAACTGTCACACTCTGAATTTGTGGTTCTAGCTCCTGAAGCTTCTAGAGCCCAGTCTAGCAAAAGTAGAAGAAAGACCTGAAAGGGATTTCATTTTCTTTGGAGAATGAGTCAGAAATTTCAGGCTAAAAGAGTTGAAACTACTGTAGGTGGCAGATAGTGTCTACTATCCTAATCCTACAAAAATTTGCAAAGCTGGGACTGTCTTTTGTGGGTTTGCATGGTGGCTGAATAAAATTGGGTAGCTAATTTTACAATCCTACATGCCTTCTAAATAAAAAATTAAAAAAAAAACAGAACAGAATTCATTATTGTAAATTTAGACTTGCAGACACAAAGTAGAAACTGTCCCACAGGTTTCCTTACCAGATGACATTTTGCCAGGGGCTGAGGGGAGGAGATAGGGAGGGACAGCGTGTAATGGAACAGAGTTTCAGTTTGGGATAACAAAAAATGTCTAGAGACAGTACGGATCATTATACAACCATGTGAATGTGCTTAATGCCATTGAATTGTCCAGTTAAGAACACTATACTCAGGGCGCCTGGGTGGCTCAGTGGGTTAAGCCTCTGCCTTCGGCTCAGGTCACGGTCTCAGGGTCCTGGGATCAAGTCCTGCATCGGACTCTCTTCCTGCCTCTCTGCCTACTATTGATCACTCTCTCTGTCAAATAAATAAATAAAATCTTAGGGGCACCTGGGTGGCTCAGTGGGTTAAGCCTCTGCCTTTCGCTCTGGTCATGATCCCAGGGCTCAGGGATCGAGCCCCACATTGGGCTCTCTGCTCAGCAGGGAGCCTGCTTACTCCTCTCTCTCTCTCTCTTTCTCTCTGCCTGCCTCTCTGCCTACTTGTGATCTCCGTCCGTCAAATAAATAAATAAATAATCTTAAAAATTAAAAAAAACCAAGGTACTTAGTGTTGCATTTTTTTTTAAACCATGGTCAGAAAAAAAAAAAAAAAAGGCCTTCTGTGTCCTGGCTTCCATGCCAACTCAGTCCCATCTCCACCCCTCTTAGCTCGTAGGTCACCTACCAGCAGGGTCAGGGACTGCGGGCCATCCCCCGCCATGCCCTGCTTCTACTCCCTTCCCTGTCTTTGCTCTACTCTGCTCCTTGTCGGCAGTGCCCCCCTCATCCACTTTCCCTGGCTCAGCTGTCCCTCACCATTCCTATTTAGAAAGTGGACAGTTGGGGGTCACATACCTTTTGAAAGTCAGCTTTGGGAGTCCATCTGGGATCTGAGTCCCCCCTCTGTCCTTTTCATGAGCAGCTCAGCTGATACCTGGGCAGTTTCGGGACCGAACTTTTGTGTCTTTTGTGCGTTCTGCATGGGTTTTCCAAGAAACTGGAAGTCTTGCCTGAGGGTGAGGGACCTCAACTGTCATGCAAACTTCCCCCTTGTTCAAAAGACCTACCCACTGCCTGCCACGCCCCACCCCTCCCCGACTTCCAGAGGAGAGGGAGCAAGGCTCAAATCCGTCCGGGGGTCATCGTTCTGGAAAGTCTTTGGGGATCTTGCGGGAATGTCACAGACTGAATCTTAGTGTCCCCCTAAAAGTCATATGTTGAAAGCCTATCCCTGTCCCCGTGGGATGGTATCGGGAAGGGAGGGCTCTGGGAGGCTTTAAGATTAGATGAGGCCACGAGAGTAGAGTCCTAGAGAGGGCAATGCTCTCTTCATGGACCTTGAAGTGTTTAACACGGAAGCAAAATTCTTGATTCAGGAGATCCAAGGAGACCGAAAGACGGTAGCGCACCCTGTCTGGGGGAACGTGGCTTCTGTGTGTGGCTCCCGTGCCCGGGGCCACCACGGCTCTGTCTGAGGACGGCTTCGGGAGACTTTTCTTCCTGACGAACTCTTGCGGCTGTAAAAACCACACTCACTTGTTGTGGGCAATTTAAAGACCCGACATAAGTTGTGACAGAAAAGGATCCGTATGACCTCCTACGGAGAGCGAACATTTTAATTTTATTTTTTATTTGTTTAAACATTTTATTTTATTTCGAACTTAACAGAAAGTTGCATAGAAAGAGCGTCCATATGCTCCTTCCCCAAATTTACAGGCTGGAAACAGTCTCCCCGCCTGCTTTAGCTTCATGTTTGCCTGCTCGCTCCTTAGCCGTTCGCTGCCACAACTGGATCTCCTGATCTATCCATCGATCTGTCATCTGTCTTCCCCACTGTGGGGGAAGGAACGTGGCGACTGCAGGAGCCAGGGCTCCAGAACAAAACAAGAACCAGATTCATCCTGGAACAAGTGATCATCATGTTCCCGGGACCGTCCCAAGGCCAAGCGAGACTCGGCTGCCTTGCCTGCTCCGGCGTCGCTGTGGGGGACTTGCAGCAGACAGCCCAAAGGTGCCCAGAAATGCCATCCTGGCTCTGCGGAGGGGTCGGCCTATTTATGTCACTATCTCTGGTCTTTTCTCTATGATCTTACAAGAAAAAGTGCTTTAGGTTAAGCCCCTGCAGAGAGCAGTGATAGGAAACACAGGGGACATGGAGGAAACATGGTTTAAATCGCTCTGGGGAACATGTGGCAGGAGAAAAAGCCCAACTCTGGTCTCCGCAGAGGCTCCGCCTCCCGCCCTTCTCCCCATGCCCCACTCCTGGACTGAGGGGGGCAGAGATGCAGGGAAGGGAGACCCTGGGGGGGGGGCAGGGACAGGGGACCAGGGACAACAGAGCTCAGCGGAACTGAGCACAGGGACTAGAAAGAGGCAGCAGGAGCCTGGGGGAGAAGGAAAGCCGACAGAAAGGAGCATCTCCCCCAAAGGGAGGAAGGGCCAGTGAGGGGGACATGGGAAGCAGAGGGGGCACAGGGCCCAGGACACTTCCTGCACCTGGGGGCAGGCCAGGCCAGGGCTCACAGGCCTCCTTAGGGTCCCTGAGTCCTCTCGGCATCCTGTGAGCTCTGTGGTGGGAGAGGAGACAGGTACCTTCCCTGCAGGGAGCAGAAGCCGCCCTGCCACACAAACCCCCTGTCTGCGTCCTCGCCCCCACAGGGACTCTGTAATTCTCTCCAGGGACCCTGCCCCCACACTCACCACAGCCAGAATCCTCCTCCTGGGGGCTGACTGGTCACTCCCCCACCACCCTTGCCAGACCGCTGAACCCCGAAAGCCCCACCCCACTGTGCCACCCCCTTGCCGGGTCCCAGCCCCTGTCCATCTGCGGGGATGACCGGTGGTAGGGTCCTGGCTGCAAAGTCCTCAGGCACAGGTGTCTGTGCTCAAGTTAGGAACAGAGGCTTTCTGGGCATGTTTGGAATCAGGACTCCGGGAAATGGCCCATGGGACCCAGCAGCCCCTGTGTGCTCCCAGCTACCCCAGAATGTTCTCCAAGCACGTGTGCCCCATTTCCACATGGCGAGATTCCCGCCCACAGGGAAGGCAAGTCTGGCTCAGTCCTTCCCGGTGTCCCCCAGCCACTGAACAGCACCCAGGAGCCCCGCCTCAGGGACCCACCACTGCGGGACCCAGGGATGCAAGGCCGGGCCAGGCAGCGTCCTGCCCTCAAGGAGATCGCGGTCTGAGGCAGAGAGGGGAGGAGGACCCGGGACCCCACCTCTCCATCCCACAGATTCCATTCTGTCTGCCCGTGGACCCCGCAATCTGGACTTGGCCCTGCAGCCGAGGGGACAACTCAGGACAGGGCACCCTTCCTCGTTGTCCGTGCCCACCGCACGCCGCCAGCACGACTGTGTTACACATGCTGGGAGGACAGGTATGGGTTTGGGAAGGGCCCCGCCAGCTGCACTTTCTCCCCGCCCATTGGGCGTATCTTGGCCTGTCCCCGCCTGGTGCCTGGCTGTGGAAGACATCTGGGGGAAGCCGCATGGCCACCACTGGCCAGTTGCATGGCTGGTAACATAGTAAGCCTTGTGACACCCGTGTCCTGTCTGAGAGAGAGAAAGTTTTCTAGGGGCATCTGGCTGCTGGAGGCCGGGGGTGGGCAGGACAAAAGAAGGTGCAGAGGGCTTTCTGGGGTTCAGGGTGGTGCTTTTTCCTCTCTGTGTCTCCAACCAGTGGGAACAGCCTGGGAAGTTTTGGTGGCCTTTGCCGGTGGCCCCTGGGCTGCCCAGCCCTGAATTCAGGTGGTCCATAAGGGCACATCTCGTGCTTTTCTCTGGTGGAGTTGGGGACACGGTCACCCTGAGACCCAGGGGCTGCCTCCTGCCTTCCTCAGGCCCCATATGTGTGATGACTGTCCCCAGGGCCCCCGCCTCAGGTCACTGATCTTCTGTCCACATGGCCACTGGTGCTTCCTCCCTGCCCATGGCCTCTGACCCCACGGGTCCCAACCCAAACCCCTTCTCCGTTAGGGGGCAGCTTAGGTGGTCAACATAGGATGTCTAACGGGGTGACGCTGCTGACCCCATGTGGAAGGTGGCCTTCCTCCACGGTGATGTGAGCTCAGTGTCACAGGGATTTTGTTTCAGAAGAGAGGCCAGGACCTGGTTTGGGGCTGATCTGCTCCCAGGCGGAGGGGGGTCCTGCTCCTCCCCTACCAGGTGCTCCAGATGCAGCAGGGCCAGGAGCGGGTTGGGGGTTCCCCAGGGGCCTCTCTCAGCCTCCAGTGGGAGAGGAGCTCCAAGCAGCATGTCACAGGGACATCTGTCCAAGTGGACTGACGTGTCGGCATCTAGTTCCTGGGGATTTCCTCTGGCCATCTGCCCACAATGCCCGACCACCGCTAACACTCAGTGCAGCGGCTTCCTTGAGAACACTGCATGCTGGGACCCACGCAACACGTGCTTGTGGGGGACTTGTGGGATCCAGTGAACCGGGGATCCTCCCCACGTAGAACATCGTGTGTCCTTTTGAATATCGATGCTGTCCCCCCAGGATCTGAAGAGTGAGCATTCCTTTTGGGACAGGTTTCAGACTTGGGGCAGC
>NC_081562.1:9180979-9195936 GCF_022355385.1 Mustela nigripes | reverse complement strand
GCTGCCCCAAGTCTGAAACCTGTCCCAAAAGGAATGCTCACTCTTCAAATCCTGGGGGGACAGCATCGATATTCAAAAGGACACACGATGTTCTACGTGGGGAGGATCCCCGGTTCACTGGATCCCACAAGTCCCCCACAAGCACGTGTTGCGTGGGTCCCAGCATGCAGTGTTCTCAAGGAAGCCGCTGCACTGAGTGTTAGCGGTCGTCGGGTATTGTAGGCAGATGGCCAGAGGAAATCCCCAGGAACCGGATGCCAAAGCATCTGTCCAGTTGGACAGACATCCCTGTGACATGCTGCTTGGAAACCCTCTCCCACTGTAGGCTGAGAAAAGCCCCTGGGGAACCCCCTCCCCCCCACCCCTGGCCCTGCTGCATCTGGAGCACCTGGTAGGGGAGGAGCAGGACCCACCCCCCTGTGCCTGGGAGCAGATCAGCCCCAAACCAGGTCCTGGCCTCTCTTCTGGAACAAAATCCCTGTGACACTGAGCTCACATTACCGTGGAGGAAGGCCACCTTCCACATGGGGTCAGCAGCGTCACCCCGTTAGACAGTCCTATGTTGGCCACCTAAGCTGCCCCCTCAGAGAGAAGGGGTTTGGGTTCGGACCCGTGGGGTCAGAGGCCATGGGCAGGGAGGAAGCCCAGTGGCCATGTGGACAGAGGATCAGTGACCTGAGGCGGGGGCCCTGGGGACAGTCATCACACATAGGGGGCCTGAGGAAGGCAGGAGGCAGCCCCTGGGTCTCAGGGTGACCGTGTCCCCAACTCCAACAGAGAAAAGCACGAGATGTGCCCTTATGGACCAGCTGAATTCAGGGATGGGCAGCCCAGGGGCCACCGGCAAATGCCACCAAAGCTTCCCAGGCTGGTCCCACTGGTTGGAGACACAGAGAGGAAAAGCACCACCCTCGATCCCAGAAAACCCTCTGCACCTTCCTTTGTCCTGCCCACCCCCCGCCAGATGCCCCTAGAAAACTTTCTCTCTCTCAGACAGGACACGGGTGTCACAAGACTTACCTATGTTACCAGCCATGCAACTGGCCAGTGGTGGCCAACGGGCTTCCCAGGGACGTCCTCCACAGACAGGCACCAGGCAGGGACAGGCCAAGACACACCCAACGGGCGGGGAGAAAGTGCAGCTGGCGGGGCCCTTCCCAACCCCATACCTGTCCTCCCAGCATGTGTAACACAGTCGTGCTGGCGGCGTGCGGTGGGCACGGACAACGAGGAAGGGTGCCCTGTCCTGAGTCGTCCCCTCGGCTAAAAGGCCACGTCCAGATTGTGGGGTCCACGGGCAGACAGAATGGGATCTGTGGGATGGAGAGGTGGGGTCCCGGGTCCTCCTCCCCTGTCTGCCTCAGACCGCGATCTCCTTGAGGGCAGGACACTGCCTGGCCCGGCCTTGCATCCCTGGGTCCCGCAGTGGTGGGTCCCTGAGGCGGGGCTCCTGGGTGCTGTTCAGTGGCTGGGGGACACAGGGAAGGACTGAGCCAGACTTGCCTTCCCTGTGGGCGGGAATCTCGCCATGTGGAAATGGGGCACACGTGCTTGGAGAACATTCTGGGGTAGCTGGGAGCACACAGGGGCTGCCGGGTCCCATGGGCCATTTCCCGGAGTCCTGGTTCCGAATGTGCCCTGAAGGCCTACGTTCCTAACTTGAGCACAGACAGCCCTGCCTGAGGACTTTGCAGCCAGGACCCTACTCGGGTCATTCCAGCAGACGGACAGGGGCTGGGACCCGGCGAGGGGGGTGGCACGGTGGGGTTTGTCTTCGGGGCTCAGCGGTCACGCAGGGATGCTGGGGAGAGCCCAGCCAGCCCCCAGGGGGAGGATTCTGGCCTGTGGTGAGTGTGAGGGCAGGGTCCTGGGGTAGGTGACCCTGGAGAGAATTACAGAGTCCCTGTGGGGACGAGGACGCAGACAGGGGGTTTGTGTGGCAGGGCGGCTTCTGCTCCCTGCAGGGAAGGTACCTGTCTCCTCTCCCACCACAGAGCTCACGGGATGCCGGGAGGACTCAGGCACCCTAGGGAGACCCCCGAGCCCCGGCCTGGCCATCCCCCAGGTACAGGAAGGGTCCAGGGATGGGGCGACTTGGGCCCATCCCCCCGCTCCTTCCCATTTGTCCACTCAGTGGCCCTTCCTCCCTTTGGGGGAGATGCTCCTTTCTGTCGGTTTTCCTTCCCCCCAGGCTCCTGCTGCCTCTTTCTAGTCCCTGTGCTCTGTTCCGCTGAGCTCTGCTGTCCCTGGTCAGTCACTTGTTCCTGTGTCCCTCCCTGCCTTCCTCGGTATCTCCCTCCCTCTCTCCTTGCCCCCTTCCATCGTTTTTCTCGTGGATCCGTTGCTTCTCTCCATTTGCCCGGAGTGTTTTCTCTTCCTCTCTTCCTCTCTGACCCTGGTTCTTCTCTCCCACGCCACTTTCTCCGCTTGCCCGTCATGGTGGCCTCTCTCCTTCCCTTGAAGCCTCACCTCTGACTACTAGACATGACTTTTCTTTATCGCTCTTAGATCCAGCATGAATTAAGGCCTTTAGTTTTGTCTTTGACCCTCTGGGACGTTCCTCTCCGAGAAGTCCTGGCATGAGTCGCCTTGCATGACCGTGGCCTGAAAAAGCCCTTCTTTGAGATGCCACCTTGGACCCTGAGCTACATCCCTGGCTCACTGCAGACAGATGATGCCCTACTGTGTCCCTTTGTCCGGGTGTCGTTCTGGGCTCCTCATTAGAATTCGGAGTACGTCTTTGCATCCTTGCTCTTTTAAAGGAGGAAACAGCATTCTTTGCTCCCTCACACTGATGTCCAGGTGCTACTGGAGTGACAGCCACAGCCCACTTGCCCTCAGATGCCCAGCTCAGTCCATCTTGGGAAATAGCATGCACCTATGGACACCATGGATGGAGGCTCTGTCGCATCCCACTGCCCATTCTGTTCTTGGCTCCGCAACTCTGGTTGCCTTTCAGTTGGGGACCCTAAAAAGAGGACTCCTTAAAATCAGCATGGGGTGTATTACTTACCACCACAACAAAACTCATTAGGAACCCATCCTTGTATATATTTTGAAAAAAAAATTTAATAGGGTTGGCATCTAGTAAAATACCCAAGCATCTTGTAATGGGTTGAGTAAGAAGAAATTCTCTTCTTCCGTGCCTCCTGCCCATGCCGCCCAACCCTTGAGGGGTGACCTGTATCTCGTGGTTGTAGATCTTCAGTTCTCCCAGCTGCAGAATATTCCATTCAATGAGCACAAGACACTTCCTTTATCAGCTCTGTTGTCATGGGCCCTGGCTGCAGGCAGGAGACTGTGACAGAGCTCAGGAGGCCATAAGGTAAGGGGTGTAAGAGGAACTGAGGCCATCCAAGCTGAGCTTCGCCAGAGCTCTGCTCCTTCCCCAGAATACCCCTCACTGACGCATTCAGTTAGTCTCTTTGATATTTTCCAATCAGATAGGGGCTCTGGTGTTGGTCCTCGTGTGTACTCCCTGACTACCAGGGAGGAGTTAAATGTGAGGTCTTTCCTTTAGATTCTTTTCAAGGGAAATCCTATCCACCTTTTTCCTTCTCTTTATTTTGCTAATAGGGGGCTCTACCAGCCTTCTAGTGGCTTCCCTGCTCACTGATAATGTTTCACAGCCTCATTCGAAAAAAAATCTGCAAATCTTCAGAAATTTAGAATAATGTAAGATAGAGATGAAGATGTCCCTCCCTGCCACCACAGCGATTGAGGGAGAGAGATCTTGCTGTGTTATAAAATTAATGCTTAGAACTAGTTCAACAAATCTGAAGATTCAAGTCTTACATTCACAGAGCATCAGTCTTGATTTTCTGTGCCATTGTGTGAACACCAGCAGCTGTTACCCAGCAGTATAGAGTAGTGGCGGGAGGAGAGATTCTGGAAGCCAGCTGCCTGAGTTCCAATCCTGCCCCTACCACTTACTGGATTATGACATCTGGCAAGTTCCTTAGCCAAATTATAGGCATATAAATTGGAATAATAAGAGAACTTTCACCTAGGTGTTTGTGAGGCTTAAATGAATTTCTTTATATTTATATCTACATGTATTATGAAGAGTACCGGACCTATGATAAACATGATAGGAGGGTTTGCTATTATTACCAGAAATCTGTCTCTGAAAACAACACTAAACATCATCTTGCGAAAGTGTCTTAGATCCATACACTGAAAGCTACAAAACGTTACTGATAAAAAGCAAAGAAGACGTTAAAAAAAAAAACAAAAAAAATGGAAAGCTATACCATGTTCATGGCTCAGAAGGCTCTATATTGTTGAATTGTCAATTCTGTAGGTTCCAGGTAATCCCAAATGCATTCTCAGAGTTCTGCCTCCCTGCAGCAGCTCTGATGCATGGACTTGGCCAGGCTGAACTATATTTAGCCTAATTCTCCTTACAGTAGTGTTAGATAAGGGTGGGCCACGAGAGAGGTTAGTCTGGCCAATGGAGTGGGACGCTCTGAAGAAGCAGGCTTTCCTAACAGGCTCCTGTGTTGAGGTGCTGAATTGACTCACCTCTTTAGTGTGAAACCACAGCTGTAACAAATGTCCCCGCATCCTTCTTGGGGTTCTCCCACCCTGGAGCGAGGCGAGTTTGCTAGCTCTGTGGCAAAGGAAGTGTTAAGAAACAAAACACAAGCACAAAATAGAGTCGGTTGCTCCCCATGACAAGAAGCCACGATTCCATTGCAGGCTCAATCCATCCTAAAAATGTGACCTCTTAACAGTCAATCTGAAATTTTGTAATCAACACTAGTGAAGTCATCCGCTTGATAAAAGCCCTCCTCCACAAAAAGAAGATGTCCGGGCCTGAAACAACCCTTTTTTTGTTTTGCTTGTTCGATACTCTACCTGTGAAAACCCTCAGTGGTACAATGCCTCAGAGCATCTCTACTTGCTAGGGGGGATGAAGCATTTAAAGAAGCCAATTAGATCTTCAAATTTACTCAGTTGAGGTTTGTTTTTAACAGGACCCCACAGGACACCCAGACCACTAAAGTCAGGACCAAGAACAAGGAAATGGGTTTCTGCCCATCCTCTCGAGCTCTACAGCTCATCCTTTAGGTTCTAGTTTGTCTTTGCTCTCTCACACTCTACATCCACCGGCCCATCCCAAAGCGCTTGTCCCATGGGCATCATGTCTGCTACACACCAGACGTGAAGAGAACACCTTACCGACACTGCTTAACCTGCCCCTACAATGGCATAAAGTCAGAGTCCCGTAAGAAGTCCTTGTGCGTTCCATATGATCTAGCAATCCCACCTCTGGGAATATAGAGCGAGACAGCTCTGTAGAGAGCAAGATGAAGTCGCTTGGGTCAAGCCATGACTCATCTCAAGCAGTGATGTAGGCAGCCAAAGGCACTGCAGATAAGAACAAATATCCCTGAAACCAGCACAGGTTGATAGCACCCAACACCGATAACCAACAGACCGAAGGGCAAAGGCTGATTAAACTCCAAAGGAGTTTTAAAACAAACTGTCGTGAACTGTCCATCTCTTCAGATGCAGATCCTTCTACAACTGGCTGCATCAAAAAGGCAACTATGGCCAAAGTCTCTGCCCAATCGATCTCTGAACATAACACAGATCCTCCACTGCTTGACAGCAAGTGCCAAGAGCTGACCTGGACTGGATGGAGACCTCATCTCAACTGTATTCCCGCAGACCGCCTTCGAGTTTGGTTCATTAACTTCTTAACCCTTGTATCTTGTGTGTTGTGTAACCTTGTCTTGTGCTTTGCTTGGTGTGACACGTATGGAGTCAAGTTAAATGCATATGAAATGCCATTGAGTTTTGAATCCTGAACTTGCTTTACAATTACGTTAACCTTGCTTTATGACTGAATAAAGCCGGCATTGCGGAAAGACAACTCGCGTACGCACCTTCGTACTGTGCTTGTGATTTTATATGTATATTACATATAGTACATATAAATTTAAATAATAGCCATATATATCTATAAACATAGATGCAAAAATCATAATTAAACTTGGAGTAAACAAATACTCAAACCAAGAATGATTTAAAGAGTATAGGACTTCAACGATACTAAAAAAAATTATTAAAAAGAAAAGATAAAGAACATGGGGGTTACCATTTTCTTTTCTTTTTGATGATTTTATTTATTTTTATTTGAGAGAGAGAGAGAGAGAAAGAGTGGGGTGGGGGGACAGAGAGAGAGGAAGACTCCCTAGAGCCTGATGCAGAACTCAATCAGAGCACCCAGGGATCGTGACCTGAGCTGAAGGCAGACACTTAACTGACTGAGCCACTCAGGTGCCCTGGGACTTAAAATGTTCTATTTCCCTCTTAGAAGAATTTCCCTTAAAATGGAAGAATAGAAGAGTCCCCCTTATGATTGGCACTGTTCAACTGTGCTGTTGTCCAAGTCAATGTCCCAGGAGCCACAATAAAGCACAAGGGCTCTCGGGATTGCAAAAGAACAGAAACTACTAGAAATAGTAAGCAAGTTCTCAGTGAGGTAGGTAGATACAACTTCAGTATAGGAAAATTAATAGTGTTCCCAGTTACTAGCAACAGCAAAAATAAAAAGTATGAAGGGAGATGAAGGTTACAATAGCTCCCAAAAGGTTTACTGGAGGGGACCAGGGTGGCTCAGTGGGTTGAAGCCTCTGCCTTTGGCTCAGATCATGATCCCAGGGTGCTGGGATCGAGCCCCGCATCTGGGTCTCTGCTCGCAGGGAGCCTGCTTCCTCCTCTCTCTCTCTCTCTCTGCCTACCTGAGATCTCTCTCTGTCAAATAAATAAATAAAATCTTAAAAAAAAAAAAAAAAGGTTTACTAGAAGTGAACCTAACAAAATGTGTGACACCTTTATGAAAAAATGCAAGAATCGCTGAAAACATAAAAAGAAGACCTATATAAATTGAGGTATATACCATGTTAATGGGTAGGACCCCACGGCCACAAAGATGTCTATGTTTCCCCAAATTTCTCTCCCTCTTTTGCTCTCTCTCTTTCTAGCAGAGGCGGGACAGTACCCAAGGGGAAGTACCTCCATGACAGCGTGGAAATGCCCCCTGTCAAGGCTGGGGCTTATAATAAAGGGTAAAGTAACAGCCAAGGGAACCTGCCCAGCCAAAGAGCCCAGGCTGGGGAGGCAGCAGGAGGGACCCGGTGCCCATCACTCCTTTGTCAGGATTACCCTCAGGCCAGAGGAGATGGAGGCCCACAGTCTCCACCTGAGATACCAGCTCCAGGGACAGCTCCTCTAATTTGCACCCGCTCTGCATCTACTTCCCAGCCAGCAGGGCTTTGCTTCTTTTATTCCCACCAGGGAATCCCCATCCCCCTAGGGACAGCCCTGGCCCAGCTACCATCAGTAACATTCTGGGCCTCCCGTGACCTAGCAGGGAACATGACCTCCGATCTCCAGAAATGCAGCCACACAGCCTGGAGATTCAGCTCCCGGTATAAGCCAACACTCACCCCTCATGGGGCAGTGTGACAAGGTCAGCCATCCTGTCCCTGAGCCAACAAAAGGAATCCCATCAGTCACAGCTGTTATGGGCTGAATGTGTGGGTCCCCTAAATTCCTATGTTGAAACCCTACACCGCAGTGTGGTGGTATTTGGAGCAGGGGTGTCTTTGGGGTGATTAGGTTTAGATCATACCATGAAGGTGGGACCCCATGAGGGGATTAGTGTCCTGGGAAGAGGCAGAGAAATTAAAGCTGTCCCTTCTTCTCCCGTGGCTTCCCTCTCCATCTGTCCCTCTCTGACAGATGAAGGCTGAGGGAACTTAGGCAGGGGACCCACTGCAGAATTAGGAGCTCAAAGCACACCCGAGCCCTCCTTGTTGGGGAGTCAGGAGAAAACACCAGAGTCCTAAGGCCATATCCACACTCCTTTTCTCTTCCATGCATTCATCAGACAAGTGGAGAGCAGCACCTGGGCCCAGACTTGGCGGCTCAGGGGTGATGAGGTGACTCCACTCCCCAGAGAGCCTGCCTCTCTGGGAGCTGGCCCGAAGGCCTCTTTCCTGCCTTCCCCAGCCGGGCTGTCCCAACCCCTCTGACATCCTACTTTCTCTTTCTCTTTGCAATAACGCGGGTCCTGTTGCATGGTGGGGCTCCACCCTGGGGGCAGCTCTGTCTCAGAGAAAGAGAGATGTTGGGTCTGTGCCCAAGGAAGTGCATCCACCCGAGGGCCCTCCCACCTACCCCACCCCACCCCACCCCCCTAGGCCAAAGCAGGAAGGAGGTGGGGCATCCCCAGCAGTGGCCTGGGAGGTATCAGTTCTGGGAGCTTTCCTAAAGCAAGGCTGGTGAGAGGAATGGACCCCTGGCACCACGACCCAAGGTACCGGCCACCAGTCTCCCTGTCTGCGGCTCTCCCACCCCCTTCGCAGCAGCTCCCCCTTCCTGGTAGCCCCGCCCACGTCTGCCTCTGTCCCTGGCCTCCTCCTCCCGCAGTCCCGCTTCCCTGCTCTCCCTCTCTGAGCTTCTTCTCTGCGGGACCCACTCCTGCCGGGTCCTCACCCTTTTCTGGGGATGCTCCCACTACTGCTTCTGAACACGCCCCTCCTGTGCCTCTACCCAGCCGCTTGGTCCTCCAGACCAGCCTCAGGGTCTGATAGTCTGTGGGGCCTACCCCTCCCGACCTGTGTAGGCTTTCTTCTGGAAGTTTCTGTGCTCTGTTCGCACTCAGAGTTTAACTAAAGGATGGGCGGAGCAGTGGGTGGATTTAGTTTGAATCACTTTGATGGATTTTTCCAGAAAACGTACACGATGGGAGCTTAGCTCTTAGAGGCAAAGGGTGACGTCACCTGTTGCGGGGCTCTCCCAATCACGGGCAGACACGTAAATGCAGCCAGTTCTCAACCTTACCCCCAGCCCAGCTTCACTTCACGCAGTTGGGGAAGATGCCACAGTCGGGAGAAACGCACATATTTAAATTGAAATGGAGGAAAAGGCACATCGAGGACAGCATCCTGCTGCCACCACTGTCATGGGAGGTTCTTGCTGGAAAGAGCCTGCCTGGGGACCCACCACATGCCCATCACTCACCAGCCCTGGGCGGGGCCAGGCGACTCCACCTCCTGCCCCTTCTTCCTTCCCTCTACAGTTGGGGTGACTCCCTGGGGATCTGAGGAGGACTCTGTGAGACTAGATATTTAAAGCACTTAGAATAGTAACCTGGACGTCTGAAGGTATCCATTAACCTGATACAATTAAAAAAAAAATGCATTGGTTAAAAAATCAGGAAGGAATTGCATTGCAGAATTAGAAAAGCTGTTCTCGGGGCTCCTGGGTGGCTCAGTGCGTTAAAGCCTCTGCCTTCGGCTCGGGTCCTGATCTCAGGGTCCTGAGATCGAGCCCCACATCAGGCATGCTTCCTCCCCTCTTTCTCTCTGCCTACTTGTAATCCGTCTGTCAAATAAAAATAAAATTAAAAAAGAAAAAAACTGTCCTCTGGGGATGGGGGGGTTCCTATTTACCTTTGCAATTTTTCTAAAGGGTTGGGGAATGCATGAGCAGGAAAATCAGCGTGGCTGGAAGGAGCAGGACGGTCCCTGTCCCTGCTGTCCCTGGCAGTAGCCGCCTCCTCACCCCCTTGCCCCATCCAGCCTGGAAAAGCAGAAGGCAATGCTCAGGACCCCAGAGTGGGGAGCTGCGCTGGGAGCCCCACCCTCCTCACCCCCCACTCTCCCAATTCCACCTCCACGCTGCCCTGGGATAACTCCAGGGACCACTCTCTGCATTTTCTGTTTTCTTTTGCCCCCAGAGACCCCCTGGAGAAGATTAGTCCTGGAACCTTCCTCTTCCACTTCCCAAGCCTGTGCTATGCTTCAGGGCGGAAACTCTGCTACCTCTGTTTCCATGTGGAAGGAGAGGGGGAGGAGGACTCCTGGTATGACCTGGGCGTCTTTCAGAACAAGGTAAGGCCCTTGACAAGCAGGAGCCGAGTCAGCTGGGAAGGTGGGATAGAATGGAATGAGATGTCGCACAGGGGCTCTCCGCGGGGCTTGCTCCTTCCTCCTTCCCCGACATCTTCCTACGCTTTTGGCCCACGAGCTCCTTGCTTGACCCTCCTGGAACTGGAGACAGGATAGGTTTGACTTAGCCCGTGAGCCTTGTTCAGAGTGTCCGCCGGCATCCGTCTCCAAGTCTTCTCATGGAGCTCGGCCTCTAGCAATCTTGGACGAAAGAGCATCCTTAGAATGTCAGGGCCATTGGACACTGGAGCATTTTCTGCCCTAGTGATGGTTCTGCCGGTCGGGTCCTCCCCCGCCGCACCACGCACCCGTCTGGACCCATCTGGACCCGTCTGGACCTCTGGTCCCTCAGGGGAGTGCCCGCACCCCTTGTCTGTCTGCCCGCCCCAGGTCTGCTCCCAGACCTGTTCCCTGGAAGGCTGCCACTGCACCCTGACCAGCTTCAGCAGGTGCTGGAGCCAGGCCACCCCCACCCCCTGCCCTGGCCCCTAACCACCTGTCCCTCCCGAGAGACCTGCCACCACACCACACCCCTGCCCTCTCCTCTCTCCTCACACTGCAGGCTTTTCAAAGCCTCTTTGCAGGAGAGAGCCTTTGTGGGCTGGGTCAGGGGTACCCCAGTACTCGCCCAGAGAAACATCAGGGTCACATATGTCATTTGAGGTCTACTAGTACCAGTGTTCAAGGACTTAAGAGAAATTGATAGGCTTAGTATTGGTAATGCATTGGGAAATAGATCTAAGAGATTATTTCAGGTTATAAATCATCCAAAAATTCCTCACGAGGTCCTTTACATTCATCATTTTTACTGTCATTGGAACGAGACGGGTATTTCCACTTGCCCCACATCTCAATTCAGACAAGCCACGTGTCAAGTGTTCTGGAGACACCTGGGGCTAGAGGCCCCCCTGCGGGGCAGCATGGCTGTGTGGCCCTCCCCAGCAAACAGCACCCATGGAACCAGCCTGGACCCCAGTGGGCCTGGCCTGGGGCCAGTAGGATGCCTGTAGGATGGATGGATGGATCGATGGTTGGGTGGATGGATGAAGAGTGGATGTTGGAATTGATGACTGATGTGGAAGGAATGGCCCAGTCAAAACTGACAGTGCAGCGAGCGATGGAAAGGAAGGATACATCGATAAACGCCGCGCCCCTGGGCTCCTGCCCGCTCACCCTTCCTCCCACGGCAACCAGCCGGACCCACCGCCCGCTTCGCCAGCCAAGAGGATCCCCTTCTCTTCTCCGCCTCTCCCAGGTCTATCCCCAGGCTCCCTGCCACGCAGAAGCCTGCTTCCTCTCTTGGTTCCGTGACCAGAATCTGCCCCCTGAAGAGCATTACCGTGTCACCTGGTTCTTATCGTGGAGCCCCTGCCCCACCTGCGCAGAGGATGTGATTGAGTTCCTGGAGGAATACAGGAACGTCACGCTGAGCATCTATACCGCCCGCCTCTACTACTTCTGGGACCCAGATTTCCAGGACGGGCTCTACAAGCTGTGGTGTGCAGGGGTCCATCTGGACATCATGTCCTTTGAAGGTGAGAGCTGAAAGAGCTGGGGAGACGGGACTGTGGGAGGGAGTAGGACTCGGGCAGGGGGTGCTGGAGGACTACCATGTCCGTAGGGAGAATGCGTGGGAGGAGAGCCTGGGAAACTGAGGCAGGACTGGTGGCGCCTGGCAGGGAGGTCACGGGAGGGTCATGAGAAGAAGGCCCCCCGGGGCCCACCTGACAGGCCTTGTCCCTCTTTCCCTCAGATTATGAATACTGTTGGGAAACCTTTGTGGACCACAAGGGGATGCGCTTCCAGAGTTGGGATCTATTAAGAGATAATGATTTGCTGGCCGAAGAGCTCCAGGATATTCTTGGGTGAGGGCGTGCTCAGGCTCCTGGTCTCCCCCTGCCGCTGCCGCTCCTTCTCCTGGGCTCCAGCCGCCTGCCCCTCCCTCCCCAGCCCCTCAGCCTCCCCGCTTCCCTCCTGCACACCATCTCACCGCATTAACCAAATCGTTAATAAACTGAAAGTAATGGGGCATGAGTACGTCTAAGTGTGAAACTCGGAAGCTGTGAGAAGCATCCTTCCTGAGGATGTGACTTCTCAGAGAACCAGGGTCCTTGCTGACGGTGAGCTGCTGGGTGAGGGCGTCTCAGTCTGTCCTCTGTGCTCATGGAGGGGCGCCCCTGCTGTCGCTCAGCCTGTCCCTGTCCCCCCTTCTCCTAACAATATCAGGCAGACTGGATTCGGAACCATCCTAACGGGCCTCGTTTTAACAACCATCTTTTAAAAATCTGTACCTCAAAAGTCGTGGTGCTCTGAGGCACTAGGGTTGAGACCTTAGCTGATGGATTTGTGGCCACACAAGGTTCAGCCCAGACAATGACCGAGGGCCTTTTGGAGCTGAAGGTGTATGGCAAAAGCAGGATCCTTATTCTGCGGATCTATCTCCTGGGTTATGCCCGAGCTGCCTCTGCCTCCCCTGCTTCCCTTGCCAGCCCTCACTGCCCTGGACCCCTCCTCCCCAGCGCCACCACTTCTCTCCAGGTCATCACTGCACCTGCCCTTACTCCCATGTCTCTTGTCCCCTTCCCACATTGCTGCCAGAGGGGAAGCTTCAAGCAGGTTGCAGCCTGGAGACAGCCATGGAAAGTGAGCAAGAAATTAATTACTCAGTTTACACTTAAATAATTTTTTTTTAATGAAGGATGGGGTGTAGGAGGACTGAGGTCATCAGAACTTTTCAAAAAAGCAGGATCAAAAGTGGCAGGTGGCCGAGAATCAAGTCAGGGAGACAGGGAAACACGAGCAGTAGAGGTGAGACAGGACCATCTGGTTCTTTGCCCACAGAGCCGAAGACCCCTGGACACACTGGCAGGGGCGAGGGGGGAGGAGTCGGTGGCAGGGCCCCACTGGTTGGCCTGGACCGGGGCACATTTCTCTCTCTGATCTTGGCCAGCTAGGTGTGAGTTGTTGGTGGCCACAGACCCCTGTCCCTCCCCAAGCCACCCTGTCTGT
This sequence comes from Mustela nigripes, assembly GCF_022355385.1. Taxonomy (NCBI): domain Eukaryota; kingdom Metazoa; phylum Chordata; class Mammalia; order Carnivora; family Mustelidae; genus Mustela; species Mustela nigripes. The sequence goes on along the minus strand of NC_081562.1, from coordinate 9,182,959 downwards.
CCTGCTGCCTGGGGGCTAAGGGCACAACACAGAAGAGCTCAGGATGTCCCCCCCAGTCTGTCCTGCTGCCCACGCAGGAGGCACGTGGGGAGACACCCCTCTTGACTGCCTACAACCTCAAAACAGGCCAAAGTGTCTAGCTCAGAATATCCCCTTCTTCTGGAGAAAAGAACCAAGCAGAAGGCCAGTCTTAGAGATCTGTGGGGGCTTTCAGGACATTCCCTCCGAAACTGCCACCATCCTGCTCTGGCTTCCCCTGTTCTCTGCCCAGCTCCGATGGCCAGCGAGCATTCAGCCTTCCCCCATGCTTCCTGTTTCTTGGGCCAGAGGAATCTTAGCTGTCAATTTGACCAACCCCTGAGTACACAGATCCGATCACTCTCTTGGAAAGTCCCGGACCCAGGTCATTCTGGAAGCTTCTTCCAGAAGTTGGAAGCCGGAGACATGAGAACAGATCAGAGTAGAGGGAATGCCATTCCCTCAGACCCTCCATCTCTTTCCTGTGCTCCTATTCCCCCCTCAGGGCAGTCCCACAGCCTGTAGGGCAAAACCAGGTGTGTGTGATTGGGGGCCGCCAGGTGGGAGAAGTTCTCTAGGGACTTTGTGTGTCTGTGGACTGGACTGTGGGTGACAGGTGGCAGTTCTAGGACCTCTCTAGTATTCAACTTATCCCAGTTTTTCCATCTGGGGGTCTTGGTGGGCATGTGAAAGGCAAGTGGATAGCTTGTAGGACGCACACTTCACGTCCAGGTCCCTGATCCCTGACCTAGGAGGCCTTGTGGGGGCAGCAAGATCCCTCTTCTTGCGCCCCAGCCTCCAATTCCCAGTCCTGGAACATGGAGGAAGTGGGAGGAGCCAGGCCAGTACCCCTGGAAGGAGTCCAGCTCTGTGGTTTGTTTGCTGTGTGGCTCCAGAGAGTAGCTTAACCTCTCTGTGCTGGAACTTCACTGAAGATGTCCGGATAATGATAGGCCCCTCCTAAAGCTTCTGGGGGCTATGGTAGAGGATCTGCTCAACACACCTGCTTTCTCCAGGGTTGGAGATGAAGATCTGACCCATAGACCTCACTTTCCAGATGCCCAGAGTCCTGACAAGATACTGAATGACTTCTAAGGGTAACACAGGGGTCATGAGGAAAGGGCTCCCCCCACTCCTCAGAGAGCCTGCCCCCTCCCGCCGCAGGAGCCAACCTCCTTCCTGATTTCCTCAGCCAGGCTGTCCCAACCCCTCTGACATCCTACTTTCTCTTTCTCTTTGCCAAAACCCGGGTCCTGCTGCACAGTGGGGCCTGTCTCCCCTGGAGGGCAGCTCTGTCTCAGAGAAGGAGAGAAGCTGGGTCGGAGCCCAAGGAAGTGCAGCCACCCGAGGGCCCTCCCACCCCTGAAACCAAAGCAGGAAGGAGGTGGGGCCCCAGGGGAGAGGGGAGGCAGCTGGGCAGCCAGCCAGCCAGCCAGCCAGCCGAGAAGGTCACTCCAGATGGGGGCTTTCCTAAAACAAGGCCAGTGAGAAGAATGGAGCCCTAGTGCCCCAGACAAAGGGCAGGGCGGGGACAAGCCCATCAGGAGAGGCAGCAGCAGAGGTAAGTCCGGAGGAAAGAAGGTGGGTGGAAGCCCAAAGAAACAGTCAAGCCAGGACCTCCTACCCCAGCTTTAGCCGGGCAGGAAAGAGGACTGTTGTGGGAGGACACTCTCAGAGAAGGGGCTTTCCCAAGGCCAAGAGCGCCTTGTGAGAGGGAAATGGAGCTGGAGAGCGCAGGGCCTGGGCCCGAAAGAGGCAAGCCTGCCAAGAAGCCTGGGGCAGGGCTGCAGGGACCAGAAGGGACCTGCTCGCTAGGCTCTCTGCCTCCTTCCGGCTCCCAGCCCGACTTTGCTCCCTCTCTGACACCTCGTCCTTCATTCTATCTGTCCCAGTATGCAGGGTCTGTTCCCTGCCTCTGGCCTGTGGGTTAGACCTGGGCAGGTGCCCATCCCCCTCGCACCC
>NC_081562.1:9154623-9180879 GCF_022355385.1 Mustela nigripes | reverse complement strand
GCGCTCTTCCCTAGGTGTGACCCCTGGGTCTTCCTAAAACACTTCATTTAAGCTTAGTGATAGACTTCAGATTCAAGGGTGATTGAGACAATCGCTGGAGTCAACGATCAAAGCATATTTACTCATTCTATTTTAACTTGCACAGTTTTGCAAAGAACGCTCTAATTTCTGTAACTGATGGGAACAAGAGTTCATCTGCCTGCTGTTCAGGGAGCCAAGAAAGAAATGCCATGGGGTTTCTGTGCTGAAGAGACAGGCTAGTTGCTGGTGTGGGGCCACCCAGGAGAGCCAGGAGCTCGTGTTGGGAGGTCCTGAACTCCCCAATGGTTTGCAGGTAAAGGCATTGAAGGGCTAAAATTCAGAGTTAGGGGTCCCGGCTCATGAGTTCTTCTGATTGATCAGGGATGAGATAAACTTCAAGGTTGATGAACTTGTCTTTCTGGTACCAACGGTGTGGTTTCACCCAGACTGTGGTCAGCAGCCCTACTCTTTCCGCTGTCCAGGTCTGAAGACCAGCTCAGCAGTTCGTATCAGTGATGCTGGCTTTGTTAGCAGAAGCAGAAACCAAGCACCTGGTAGCTAGGATGACCACTGTAGACCATGTCTGCTGGAGAATGTTCATCATCTTAAGCAAAGCACCCTCTAAATTGCCTTGGGTGTTTTCCCCAGCAATCTTTTTAACGGCAGGGCGACACACCTTTCTGCAGACTTAATTCTGTGGCTGGTTTCATTTCTGCTCTGTGGAGGGAAAAATCATCTCCAAGATAAGAAGATAAATTGTTTCCCATGAAGATGCTACCAAGTGTGAAAAATTAAATTAGTCTTCAAATGCTTCTTACGAGTTGTGTCTATCATCCCTCTATTTTAGCTGTTCAAGGTCAAGCTTCGTGCTATTAAGACAATGCACTTGTCTAAACTTGGAAATATGTCAGCCTTGAGTGTCTGGTTTGCCAGGGACTGGGGAGCTTCCTGGGGCATGGGAAATTCATTGTCAAAACTGGGAAGCCAGGGAGCAGTTGGTTGTCCTAAGTGCCCTATGAGTGGAGGTTTCCGTTCTAAGCTTCATGCTGAGGGCAGCCAGGTGCCCAGAGAGTACCGGTTTCGGGGGAGGTCACTGGCAGGTAATCCAAGGCCACAATCCAGAGATGGCTTTTTCAATGACAGTCACCAAAATGCACCTGAAGCTTTACTGATGAGCGTAAGGGGGAGCAGAGATGGGTTTCCGTTGATGACATTAGTGGCTTTATTAATTAGCATAACAGATGACAGAAATGGTCTTTTTTTTTTTTTAAGATTTTATTTATTTATTTGACACAGAGAGAGAGAAATCACAAGTAGGCAGAGAGGCAGGCAGAGAGGTTGGGGGACGCAGGCTCTCTGCTTATTTTTATTTTTATTTATTTATTTTTTTTTTAAGATTTTATTTATTTATCAGAGAGAGAGGGGGGCAGAGAGCAAGCACAGGCAGACAGAGTGGCAGGCGGAGGCAGAGGGAGAAGCAGGCTCCCTGCCGAGCAAGAAGCTGGATGTGGGACTCGATCCCAGGACGCTGGGATCATGACCTGAGCCGAAGGCAGCTGCTTAACCAACTGAGCCACCCAGGCGTCTCTGCTTAGTAGAGAGCCCGATGCGGGACTCGATCCCAGGACCCTGAGATCATGACCTGAACCGAAGGCAGAGGTTTAACCCACTGAGCCACCCAGGTGCCCCCAGAAGTGGTCTTTTGTTGGTAGAATCCATGTTTCAGTGAGTTGGCTGTAAGTATAGGGGAGGCATTTCTGGCCTTGTAGGAGCAGGGTATCCCATAGTCTGTGCCCCAAGGCATGGCACCCTTGGCTTGATTCCTGTGTCTGGTTCCAAGCATCTGTGGTCGCCTGAGCCAGACTCCGCGGTTGGCCAGTTCACATTAGCTTGGAGTGAAGGGTCCAGCGGGCGAATGGGCTGGGGCCCCGTCAAGCTTCCCTCGCTCCTTCGGACTGTTTGGCATCTGCTTGGTCAGTAACCTCCACACTCAGGACGGACGGAGCTCTCATGCACCTCCCCGTGGCGGGCAGGAAGGCTGTAGTTCCGTCCACCTGTTTGTGTCTTTGCTGCGTTGAGAGCATTTATGGAAAAGAATCCCGCGCACACATGCCCGTGTGAGCCAGGCCACTGTGCCGCTGATAAACAAACTGCAATGTTCTCTAGAGTATAATCACAACTGGGGGTAAGACAAGCTCTGTGAGCCCTTCAGCCAAAGTCACTGTCACAATACTCCTGAAAGGCTTGGACAAACTTTACTCCACCCGAAAGTTGTTTACTTCACCCGAAAGTTGTTTGCGCCCCAAAGTATTATCAACCGGCTACTTCTGCTTCTGTAAAAGTGCTTGCTCACCGCGTGGGCTAACTGGCTACTTTCGCTTCTGTTTGAATGCTTGCTTAATGGCGCGTGGCGGCTCCCAACACCAATCAGGTATGATTTTTTAAATTTTTTTAAAAAAATTTTTTTAATTTTTAAATTTGTTTGTACCCCACCCAAAACTTGTTTGTACCTGCTTATAAAAACCCTGCACTGACTCTGCATGACACCTCAGCGTCCCCGGCAAAGAGGGCGCAGAGGTCCGGGTTCGAACTCGCAATAAACGACCCTGGCTGTTTGGCTTTGACTCGTGTCTCTGGTGGTCTTCAGTGGAGGGCGTACAACGCGCTCGGCATTACACTCCCTGGTGACAACAGTGTTTCCTGTCCACCAGCCTCTCTGCGCTTTGTACAGACAGTCAAGATTGGGACACCCACACCTAAGCAAAGAGCACAGTTAGAAGAAGTACCAGGGCAGCCCATCCCTCCACAAAGAGAGGGCTGTGGCATTGGACATCGGGGTTGAGATGTCCGTGGGACCTGAACAGAGATGTCTGGGGCACAGGACAAATATGGGTGAACCACAGAAGGACCTATGATGTCAAGTTCTTGGTGGGGGTGGGGGTGGCCAGCCAGCCGGAGGTATGTGGCTGCAGTGGCCTCCAGCATGGGCATGGCAGGCCCTGTGGGGCACCCAGGAAGTGGATCCGGGTGTGGCTGGGAGAGCTCACCCTCTTCCTCCTCCCTCCCCACCCCAGGGGCCCTCAGGGGACCCACGGAGTTGGGCTCAGGAAGTGGCAGAGCCTGGACTAACACCCGAAGACACTCTGAGCATCTTTGGTTTTCTTCCTCTCTCGCAGAAGCACAATGAATCCACTACGACGAGAAATATTCTACCATCAGTTTGGCAACCAGCCCCGGGCCCCGAGGCCCTTCCACCGGAGGAAGACCTACCTGTGCTACCAGCTGAAACCACATGAGGGCCACATAAAGCGCCTTCAAAACAAGGTGCGGGCTGGGGGAGGGGCTGTCTGGACAGGGGTGGGCGTTTAGCGGGGTCTTAGGGGTGAATACTGAGGCTTTCCCAGGTCTCTGTCCTGCTTCCTGGGACCTTTCCATGGTTTTCCCATCCCTGGGCCTCCACAGAAGCTGTTCTCTCCAGCAGAACGCTCTTCCTGCCCTCATGGAGAATACAATCTTTTCTTGTCCTCTGGATGTCAGTTCATTCGCTGCTTCTGAGAAGCCAAGCGGTCTTCCAAGGACAGACCGCTCAACCCCACGTCCAAGAACTCCCTCTTAAGAACCTGCCTTTTGTTTTTGCGCCCACCTGCCCACCTGCCCCGTCCTGCCTCCCTCCCATTCTGACCTGCTCCTTGGGAACCGTGTTCCAACATCCCGATGTCCAAAAGGCAGGGTCTGCTGAGCATTTGGGAATTGGGCCGTGGGGTGTCTGTCTGCCAACCCATCTCCTCCCGGGGTAGGGGGTTGGGTCTGATTCAGATCAAGCTGCGGGTGCTTCGGGGGGTGCTGAATTAATGGAGGAGTGAGAGAAGGAAGGTAGGAAGGTTCTTTCCCTGTCCTAGGCAAGTTCACAGGGCAGAGCCCCTTATCCCCAGTGGTGCCCTCACTATGTGACCTCTGGCCTCTGCGTTGTAACCAAACCTCTCTTCTCTCTGTCTGGGACCCTTCCTAGAAAAAGCGCCATGCAGAAATCCGGTTTATTGACCATATCAGGGCACTGCAGCTGGACCGGTCCCAGAGATTTGAAATCACCTGCTACCTGACGTGGAGCCCCTGCCCCAGCTGTGCGAAGGAACTGGCTGTGTTTGTCCAAGACCATCCCCACATCCGCCTGCGGCTCTTTGCCTCCCGCCTGTATTTCCACTGGCGCTGGAAGCATCAGGAGGGGCTGAGGCTTCTGCATAGATCCGGGATCTCCGTGGCCGTCATGAGACTCCAGGGTAGGGATAGGGCTGAGCTGTCGGGGATGGAAGGGTTTGCAGCTCCAAGAGGGAAAAGTCACTGGGGCGTGGGGGTGGGGGTGTGCGGCGATGTGTGGCCGGCCTGAAGGGTGGCCCAGCTGAGGCCCAAGCTCTGACACCACCAGGAAAGGCAAAGGAACGAGGGGTCCCTGGAATTGCAAGGCGCACGCTCCCCTGCCCCTGAGGGCTGACTGCCTTCCTGCTTCGTCTCAGAGTTTGAGGACTGTTGGGGCAATTTTGTGGACCACCAGGGCGAGCCTTTCCAGCCCTGGCACAAGCTGGAACAGTACAGTGAAAGCATAACTCGTCGGCTTCGGAGGATCCTTGAGGTGAGAAGCTGTCCCGGCTGCAGGGAACCTGCACCCCCCCCCCCCCCGCCCCGCCACCCCTCTTCCCAGCTTTAAGGTCCCCTTGTCTCTGTCCCTCCTGTCTTTGCTCTCTGTCCCCACTGTCCCCCCACAGCTTTCTCTTCTCCCAACACCCTTCCCCGCGCCCCAACAGCGGCTCCCAGTTCCTTCTTTGTCTCCATTTTCTTAGGATCTTGTCCATTCTCTGGTTCCCTCGAGGCCTCCCTGTCCCTCTTTGACCTCCTGCCCCCCCGCCCCCCGCCTTGGCTTGCTCCCCGCACCGCTGCCTGCCAATGACGCTTCTGTTCTCTTTCTCTCTTAGCACCCCCAGAATAATTTAGAGACTAACTTCAGAAATTTGCACATTTGAGAACCATCAATCCCCTGAGTTCCTGGAGCAACTCAGTGCTTCACAAACTGCTGATTTTAGCAGCAACTTGTGAGTTCCACGGGCACACCTGAGCCTCCCCCGAGTCCGAGTCCGGAAAACCTTCCTTTCCTCCTTCGTTCTTTTGTTTGTTTGTTTGTTTCTTCTTCTTCTTTTTTTAAATAAGTGGGTATGTATTTTTATAACTGAAAAAATAAACGTAATTTTTAAGTCCATAAAAGTTGGGTTCCTTTCTAAAAGGGAAATCAGGACTGATCCCCATAAAAAAATGAATACAAAGGCCTTTTTATCCTACTGCACCAAGAAAAAAAAAATGTGTTTGAGAATTCCCTGTGGAATCCAGAACAGTTGGGTCGTGTTGTCATCCCAGTACTCTGTTCCTGCTCAGTATCGTCTAAATAAATAAGATGAAACTGTTGAGGGCATGCAGTTGCTCACTGAACTGAATAAAACCAGTTGGAACAGTGTTATTTGGTGTTCTCCATTGAAGCAATAAGGCCCCAACACCAGCTGATTAAAACAAGAAAAAAGGAGGCGCCTGGGTGGCTCAGTGGCTTAAGCGGCTGCCTTCTGCTCAGGTCATGATTTAACGTCCTGGGGTGGGACTGAGTCCCCAACTGAGCTCTCTGCTCAGCAGGGAGCCCGCTTCCCCGCCTCTCTCTGCCCGCCTCTCTGCCTACTTGTGATCCCTCTCTCTGTCAAATAAATAAAGAAAATCTTTTAAAAAGGGGTACCTAGGTGTCTCAGTGGGTTAAGCCTCTGCTTTCAGCTCAAGTCTTGATCTCAGGGTCCTGGGATTGAGCCCTGCATTGGGCTCTCTGCTCAGCAGGGAGCCTGCTCCACCCCCCCCTCTCTGCCTGCCTCTCTGCCTACTTGTGATTTCTCTCTGTCAAATAAAGAAATAAAATCTTAAAAAAAAGTATTAACTCCAGTTCATACAAAAGTCAGTTGTACTACTATGCCCTACTAATGAACAGTCTGAGAAGGAAATTAAGAAAACAGTCCCCTTTGGGGCACGTGGGTGGCACAGTCAGTGAAGCGTCCAGCTTTTGATTTCGGCTCAGGTCATAATTTCAGGGTCATGAGATCCAGCCCTGTGTCAGGCTCCACGTTCAGCAGGGAGTCTACTTCAGATTCCCCCTCTGCCTCTGCTCCACTCTCCCCCTCGAATAAATAGCTAAATAAGAAACAATCTCACTTAATCAAAAAGAAGAAAATACTTAGGACTAAGCTTAACCAAGCAGGCACAGGCCTGTAAATGGCCAATTACAAAACATTACTGGACGGAATCAAGAACACGAATACCAGGAAAGATGTCTCATGTTCATGGCTTGGAAAACTTAACATTGTTAAAATGTCCACAGTACCCAAGGTGATCTACAAATTCAGGGCAATCCCCAGCGAAATCTCAATAGCATTTTTTGCAGAAATGGGGAAAACCATCCTAAAATTCCTGTGAAATATTAAGAGACCCCCAATTGCCACACAAACTTAGAAAATGCAGAAGTTTGGAGAAAGATACCAAGTTTCCAAAATTAAAAATCTGTATGACAAAGGAAAACTTAATAGTCCCCAATGCCACAAATAAATATTGCAAAACAAAAACAAAAACAAAAAGAGACTGAGCCTCATGATAGAAGGTTTCAGTTTAAATCTCCTTCAAGTGTGCCTCTCAGTAAGGAAATCAGTCTAGATGACTCAGAATCTGCCCTCCCGACGGGCCTGAAATTTTTGTGTCTGTTTGGCCTATTATTTAAGATGTCTGGAGGGGTCAAAAGAATCAATCACACTAGACTTGTAATTGCCATCTAGGTTTTGAGGAACTGTAATTAATCACATTAATAATAATGTTTAAATGTTCAAGGAAATTGATTTCCAGAGTTCTATTGCTTTCATCAATTGTTCAATGCTACTAAGTACCAATAAAATTGAGTGCTGCCCTCCAGGCACCGAAACCTGGATATTAAAGAACTATCACAATTGTATTAGTTAAACTGAGACTCCCTGAAAGTAACAGGAAGCCCCCAAACCAGGGGCTGAAACTAGCTAGGAACAGGGACCTCTGAGCATGGTCTGTTCACCACCAAGCTCCTAGGTCTCTGTTCACGTCCTCTGCCGAGGGAAGGCGCCCCCTGGGTTTGTGCAAGGCGGAAGCCCCAGAGGGACGTTTATCCCAAACAGAAAAAATCCAGATACGAGCTGCTGAATGAGGATGGCCCAAGCTGCTTCCAGCTTTCCATTCTCGTTCTCGGGATGTGTGCGGTCTTTGTCCTCGTGTCCCCAAAATGTAGCGCAGTCATAACATCTGTGTTCTGCCAGCTCGGATGGGGAAGTGGAGAAGAAAGGGGCAGAGGACCCAGCTGGCTGTCTCCTCGGAAGAGTCCCAGAAGTTGTCATTTGGCCTTTATTGTCACATCTCATTGTCTAAGACTTAGTCATTCGGCCCCATCTGGCAGCAAAGGGCTCTGGGAAATGTAGCCTTTCTTGGGGATGGTCATATAACTTGGGGGAAGTCAAGGGTTATACACTGGCAAAAGAGAATAGAGTGGGACAATGAGTCTCTGTCACGTAAGTGAGAAAGTATCTAAAAATAAATGTGAAAGGTGTGTGTGCCGAGCAGGATCGCATCCCCTCCGAAATGCGTGTCCTTTTCCAGAACCTCAGAATGTGACCTTATTTGGAACTAAGGCCATTGCAGATGTAATTATCTAAGATGAGGTCACACTGAAGTAGGGTGGGCTTTTAATCGAATACAACCCGTGTCCTTACGAGAGGAGGGGAGACCCAGACACAGGCTTGCAGGGAGAAGGGCCTGTGAAGACCGAAGGAGAGTTTGGATCCACAAGCCAGGGAACGCCAAGGATTGCCAGCAACACCGGAAGGGGAAAGGTACCACCTGTAGAAGATGCAAGAAAGATCCTCCCCTAGAACCTTCAGGGAAAGCACAGCCAGCGGACACTGTGATATCAGACTTATAGCCTCCAGAACCAGAGAATACATTTTTGCTGCTTCGTACTTGGTCATGGCGCCCTGGAAATGAATACAGTGTATATAGAAATAGAGTTCTTGGGGTGCCTGGGTGGCTCAGTGGGTTAAGGCCTCTGCCTTCGGCTCAGGTCATGATCCCAGGTCCTGGGATCGAGCCCCGCATCGGGCTCTCTGCTCAGCGGGGAGCCTGCTTCCCTTCCTCTCTCTCTCTGCCTGCCTCTCTGCCTACTTGTGATCTCTGTCAAATAAATAAATAAAATCTTTAAAAAAAAAAGAAATAGCATTCTTGTGAACTAATGATCCCCAATTTATAAGTATTTACGTGGGGTTAGTGGAGTGATGCTATGCTTGACAGTCACGAAAATTATGAAATGCATAGGAAAGGCCCTAAGAAGAAAGATGTACACTTTATGAATACAATTTTATTTTTTAAAAGATTTTATTTATTTGACAGAGGGATACACAGCGAGAGAGGGAACACAAGTAGGGGGAGTGGGAGAGGGAAGAAGCAGTTTCCCGAGAAGCAAGGAGCCCAGTGCAAAGCTCGATCCCAGGACCCTGGGATCATGACCTGAGCGGAAGGCAGACACGTAACCCACTGAGCTACTCAGGCGCCCCATGGACATAATTTTAAAATGCGAATAAAGGACATAAAAATCGAAGCTACATGAAATGAGGAAAAATGTAATATCTTTACAGAAATTATTCTTTTTTCCTTTTCTTCTATAAATTCACAGCAATCCTAACCAAAATTTCCTTTGAATCTGTTTCTGTAATTTGGCCTGTCAGTTTTAGTCTCAATATGAAAAGAGAAAATCTGTAAGAACAGCCAAGAGAATTCCGAAAAAGAGTAACAATGCTGGGAGGGAAGAGGGTTTGCCCTATGAAGTATTTTAAAACTTTAAGGATACTGAATATTAAACATACCCTAAAGCTAGAAGAGTTAAACTAGCTTACAGGGCCTTCCGCTAGCCAAATCTGAGAAATTCTGAGCATTCAAGTAAGTAATAATATAATGAAAGATAGCCCATTGAATGAAATAGAAGACCATGAATCCGTACTAATATAAATACATAATTACATTGAAAATGTGAAGAATGGGATAGTTACATAGTTTCAAAAAATCTTCGGGAAATAGTTCCTCATTTCAACAGGAAAAGGAGATAGTGGACACCCCATTAATCAAACGATCCAGAGGACATGATGAACAATGGGGCAAACAGACATCGTGTGCTACGTCCCGAGGTGTCATGAGAACACAGCATCACCTTGGTGATGTCCCCGCTGAAGATGCATGACCTGAATCTCATCGAGAGGAAACATTGGATGAGCCACAATTCGGGGGCGGGCTTGTAAATTGCTCCCTCGCCCATCATTGGTCCTATAGCACCCCTAGCGGTGGGGAGCGGCATTTCGCTGGGTCAGTTGTTGCTTCCTCTCCTCCCAAACGAATGAAGAACTCTGTACGCAGGAAGGCGAGTTGGGCATTGGTGGTTAAGTGTTACGACTCAACCGTGTCCCCTGAAAAATTCCTTTTTTTTTCTTTTTTTTTGGGGGGGGGGGTGTAGGCTCCACGCCCAGTGTGGGACTGGAACTCACGACCCTGAGAACAAGTTCAAGAGCCACAGGCTCTATCCACTGAGCGAGCCAGGCCTTGAAAAGTTCCTATACTAAAGTCCCAATTGCCAGGACCTCAGAATGCGACTGCATTTGGAGACAGAGCCTTTAAAGAGGGGTTGAAGTTAATGGTGTCAGGGGGTGAACCCTAATCCAATAGGATCTGTGTCCTTATAAGAGGAGATTACCAGGGCACCAGGATGGCTAAGTGGGTTAAGCATCTGCCTTCAGGTCCAGTCATGATCCCCGGGTCCTGGGATCGAGCCCTGTGTCAGGCTCCCTGCTCAGTGGGGAGCCTGCTTCTCCCTCACCCTCTGCCTGCCTGTGCTCTCTCTTTTGCTCTCTCTCTCAAATAAATAAAATCTTGAAGAAAAAAAAGAAGAAGAAGAAGAAAAAGAGGAGATTAGGACACAGACACACATGGCAGGAAGACCAGGAGAATACAAGGAGAGTGGCCATCCGCATCCCCAGGAGCGAGGCCTCAGAAGAAACAACCCCGCCAGCACCTTGATCTCAGCCTTCTAGCCTCCAGGACTGGAAGAGAATTTATGTGTTGTTGAAGCGCAGCACTCAGTTCTGGCGGCCCTGGCGCATGACTACGGTAAGTGCCGGCGTCAGCTGCAGCAAGGTGCTGGCTGGGGGAAGGCAGGACTCAGGAGAGTCCGTGCACCCAGGCCCTTCAACGAGAAGTAGGTACAAAGCCAAAGACGGGGTAAAGGGGGTTTTCTCAGCTGTTGGAACCACCATCTTCCCTCCTCCCTGCTGTGCTCCCTGGCCCTGATGTCCTCATCAGAAGCACACTGGGGATGCCCCCCACCGTAGAGCCCCCCTGGCCAGTCATTTTTGGGGAGCGCCTGGCCTAGCTGACTTCTCTGTTTGAGCATCATAAGGTCCTACACAAACAGGTCACGACAGCCAGAGTGTGGAATGTTCTCGAGGTCTATTTGAGAAACTCGACTCGGTCGAAGCCAGCCACCTCCTCCTTCTCTGTCCTTCTGGATATGCGCTTTACCTTCTGCTGGTGTGCTCTGATGTTCCCTCTGCTACTCTGCCCTCAGCCACCTTTACAGCTTCTGGAAATTCTTCAGCCTTTGTCCTGTGTTGAATGGCCTTGCCTTTCCAGGTTTCTAGTTCTGCTAGCCATAATTTCTTGTTTTAGTTTTCATTTTGTTGATTGGTTGCTCGGTTGTCATCCTACTGGGATTTTAGGAGGAGCGAGAGGTAAAGGCTTGGCTCGGCTTTGCCCTCTTGAGCCAGAAACGCGGGTGGTGTTGGCTGGACGGTTGGACAGATGGAAGAAGATGGGAAAGGGCATGAAGAACAGAGTGGATGAAGAACTCTCACTCTTTCTCGTGGGCAAAGCACAGCCCTAGTAACCGAGGGCGGGCAGGTGGACGGCTCCAGGGTCAGCCTGATCGCTGGCTTAGTCGTTAACCAGACTTTTGCCTGCCCTTCCTGGCCGCCCCGAGACTCCCTGGGCCACATGGCTTCCTCGGCAAGACACCTTCCTGTATGGGAGTGGGCCGGGTCCACATCCCACTCACGCCCTCCCAAGGCCTGAATGCACCCAGTGCGGAGAGAGGCGGAAGAAAGCACTGGAAGCCACTGGCTGAGGGCAGGAGAGATGAGACCCAGGAGCGCAGGGCCGGTAGGATCACACCAGGCTCAGACGGCATCTGATTCCGTCTAAGAAGGGGGTACCGGGAGCCAGCCGAAGGCCCTGTTGTGAGATGCAGGACTGTGGGCTGGCCTGGGACCCGGCTGTCTCTTCTCCTTTGCACTCAGATTAACAAGGACCGTTGGGAGACCTTCAAAAGACAGGACAGCTGCGGGCCACGCCAGCGGCGTCCCAGCAAGGGCGGCCTCCCTCTCTTGCCCCCACCGTCCGCGGACATGGTCCTCCTCTCATTTCTCCACCGTAGCTGGTTCTCCACGCAGCCTCTCCAGCGCTGGTCCCTCAGCGTCCAGCTTCCGCCCCGCTCCGATGCCCCAGCTCCTCTGATCCAGGGTGGGACCTCTCTCCTCCTCTGCCCAAACACAGCTTGGAAGTAGGAGTGACTCGACGCCCCGAGCATCCTGGATGCTGAGGGACAGATCCCCGTGGGCAAGCAGGTCTGCCTCGGTCCTTCTGGAGGAGGCTTGAATGCTTCTCAGAAAGTCCACGTGGAATCAAGCCCCCGTTGCCCATAGCATCGGCCTCAATAGCTCCCAGCCCTCGCTCCCAGCCCTCACTCCTGCTTCCTAGAAGGACCACCTCCCAAATAAAGCATCCACACCCAAGCCTCGCCTCCGACTCTACTCCCCCGGATGCGGTACCAGCTCATGGGGGCTGCCACAATGAGGAGGGGGAGGTCAGATGGCCCCAAACAACAGAAGTCTATTTGCTCATAGCTCTGGAGGCTGGAAGCCCTCCGTCAAGGTGTTGGCAAGGTTGGTTCCTTGAGGCTGTGAGGGAAGGACCTGCTCCAGGCTGGCTTGGAGACAGTCGTCCCCTCTCATGTCCTCATGTACTTCTCTGGGCCCCAACTTCTCATTTTATTAGGACATCAGTCACGTTGGATCGGGGCCCATCCTCTGACCTTGCTCTCACTTCATTATCTCTGTAAAAGAACCTGCCTCCAAATAGAGTCGTATTCTGAGGTACCGGAGGTTAGGGCTCTTGTATATGAATCTGGGGAGGCAGGGGGAGGCGGGGACATCACAGAACCCTGGGGACGGTGTGGGCTCAGTGGGAAAGCCCGGAAGAAGAAAATCGCAGCCAGTTCGGCTGCTATGGGTTCAGGCTATGCTGAGAACTCCAGAGAGCCTCTCGGAGGCTTTTTGTTTGGGAAAATAGAATTATTTCCGTATTTTTTTCCACATGGGGCACATCTTGCAGACCACTGGGCCCAATATTTAGCCTTGAGAGGAGCAGAGGGCACCGCATGTTGCCTGGACGGGCCTCTTATGCCACGTTGGGGACTGACAGGGAAGGAACAGTAGCCATTGCCCTGGGATGAAAACATTTGGGATGAGGGGTTTGAGGAGTCTTCTGGCCACTGGGGCTGGCAATGTGCAGCCGGTCACTGTGACTGGGGAAAGCAAGGCCTCTTGCCCAATGAGCGTGGGAAGGCCCTGCCCGGGGCAGGAACCTCTCCAGATTACACTTTTTCTTCTCAAGATTCACCTCCGCCTCCTTTCCTGACCCCGGCACAGACCAAGAGGGAAGTCCTCCCAGGCCCAGGAGGAAATCACTCACCCGCCCCCAGTGCTATGGAGCCGCTGACATCCCCAAGCAGGAACGAGGGGTACGCGTAAGGGGGGGGGGGGCTTGGGAGCTTGCAGGCTGAGTGGGGCAATAAACGGTCCAGGAGAGTACCCGCCCCGACTTGCGTGTTACCCGCCTGACCAGGACCAGGCCACCGGCCCCTGCACCCTGCCACGACGACCCTGTGGGGCCAGGGCCCAGCGACAGCCCACTCCAGGATGGAGACACTGTGACGAGGAGTCTGAAGCCCCTTTTTGATGTTTAGCCACTGGTAGCTTTTAAGCCTCACTCCCCACTCCTCCCCTGTGCCATCCAGGTGACTCATCTGCCGCGGGTTCTGTTGTGTCCCCCCCCCCCTACCTCCCACGGACTTCCTGCAACCAGGAGCAGATATATTTCTGGTTTTTGGGCCACCAAATGGACAACTCTGGGAGACGTGGCTGTACTTGTCAGGTCATCTCAAGTGGAATGACACAGCTGCCCATAATGGTGACCTCAGCAATGCACCTTCCCGTGCTTTTCTTCCTTCCCCGACCCGTGCTACCCCACTCCTGCTCCTGGGATCACTCCCCAGAGAAAACCCCTGTCTTGGGCTCTGCTTCTGGGGGTGACCGAGGTACCTCCAAACCTGCTTCTCCTTCAGTCTCCGTCCAGATGAAGAACCACCATTCACTCCGAGGTCCAAACAAGACCCGGGCATAATCAGGACACCTCCCTCACCGTCCCACCAAACCACTGCCCAAGTCTTGACAAGTCTCCAACCTAAGTCGACCTCCAGCCTCTCTGTTCTCCCTCCTTCACAGACATGTCCCTGCCTGTGGCCATCACCACTCCCGGCCTGGGTGGCTGCGGGGAGGGCTGGGGCGTGAGCTGATTCTTTACCTCCTGTCACGAACCCTGTGTGCGCCCCTGTCCAGCCTCTGCCCTGAGCCCGGGGCGAACCTAAATGCAGAGAAGCTTAGAGGACTCTCCCAGCTGTCACTCATTTTGGCCCGGACCACCACCCTCTGGGCTCAGACAGCTGTGCTCAGCATGGCTACACAGCAGAGGAGCGTTAGCTTGAGGCAGGCCTGGCTTCCAGAGCCTGCAATTACTGAGACCCGGGATACTGACCACCCCCTGGGTTCTAGAATAGAACACACTTGGCAGGAAGCAGAGAAAAGGTGAAGACATCAGAAGCACCACTGGGCCTCGGATGATACCCTGCGGGGACCCCCACGGCGGGCGCCGCCCATCTACATGCTGGCTTCCACTTCCCCACACCTCCTGCCCAATTCATCTCACTGTACATCTGGAGGGCTCTGGAAATGGGCTGTGGCCTAAGATTATGGTCGGTAACTGGTGGACCTGGGACCTCTGTCCCAGGCTGCCACCCTGGGGGCTGGCTGGCGCTCCTCCCCAGGCCCGGCTGTGACACTGTCAAAAGTGAAGGCTCGAGTGCAAGAGCTTTTTTCAAAATCATCTTTAATGTATCTTTAATAATTTTTTTGCCTCATTTACCAGATAAATCATCTAAATAAATAGATGCTATACAGTCTCTTACCAAGATCAGTACAAAAATAAACCGCGCTCTGCACCCGCTCTAGCCCTCCCAGCACACACACACTTGGAAAAGGCATGTGCTTGGAATCAGCCCGCACCCCCAACCCTCCCAAATACATTCATGTTGTCTGAACAAAGCTCGACGCTCATTCTGTGCAAAGGCAGCGTTCTTGTGCTGAGATGTGGAGGCCAGGCCGGCTGCTTCGGAAGCGAAGCTAAGCCACCCCCCACGGGCACAGCGCCTCCCCCTGCGGGTGGGGAGTCAGCCATGGGACCATCCCCCTGGAGGGATGTCAGGGCTCGGCTGGGCATGGCAAGTGGCCGTGCCAGGGGTGGGGGAATCCTCTCCTGGCCCCATGCCACAGCAAGAGGCAAGTACCACCCAGGCTCTCTACATTCAAAATGGGCGGGGGCTGGGGAGGGAAGGACAGGCTGTCCCACTCGTTCTAAGCGCCCCCACCTGGGCGAGTACTGGCCTTCTGGGGAGGGGTGGGGTAGGGTGGGAGCTCAGTGTCCCAGGCCCCGCTGGGACGCTCAGGGCTGGACAAAGGTCTGCAAGACCACACCCAGCCCCTCATAGAAGTCTCCGTCCTGGGGAGCCGTGGGGATCCCCGGCTCACAGGGTTCTGCCCTCTCTGAGCTGCGGGATGCCCTGTGCATCACAAAGGACTGAGGAAGAGGCAAGATCTGTCCTGCGGCAGCAGAGAGAAAGTCAGCTGTCTCACTCCACAAATGGCCCCCAGCCCCCCCACCCCCAATTGCACAAACAGCTCTTTCAAAGAGCCCAAGAGGCAGGACGAGGTCCCACATCCCCTGGGGGATGGGCTGTAGGCCTTCTATTGCATGCTGCCAGCCCAGCCCCAAAGCCACGACCAACAGCTTTCGATCAGAGAGGACCCCCTGCCCCTGCCGCTGGGCCACCTCCACTCCACCACCCTCACGTCTGTTGGGAGCCCATGTCCTGGGAGAGACCCCCAACTCCAAGTTGCCCTTCCGGGACCCAGGGTCTCACAGCTGGATGGGGCGGGAGCAGGGGTAACTCTGCTGCCCCCTTCCCTGGTCCGCCCCCATATTCTCCTCTAGAGTCAACTTCCTGGGCTGGAAGGAACCACCAGAGGGGACCACCCCCCAATGGAAGCACTGAATTGACCCTGGACAACGAAGGACTAAGGAGGAAGGGGAGATAGACTCAGGGATTTAGGAATCTTGCCAGCAGGGCACCCCAAACAAAAATGGGGTCCAGGCTGTCTTTGGTTTGGGAACTTGGGAAGAAGGGGTCTGGGGGAAGAATGGCCCTATCCCCGTCTCAGCAGGATTCTGCTGACTTCCTCAGGACAAAGCAGAGTGGGGAGAGGGCCCTGGGAGAGGGCAGGTCCCACCGCCTAGTGCCCCAACTCAGGATGGGGGAAGTGGAGGGAGGCGGCCTCTACTGTTGCTTCCCTGGTACCCAGCCCCACCTGGCTTTTTCTCCCTTACTGGGCTGGAGAAGGGGCAGGGGAACAGCCCCTCCTCATGACCTGGGAAACTATTCTTGGCCACAGGGCACATCTGTGCAGACAAGAGCCCCTCCTCTGGCAGCCACAGCCCCTTGCTGGCTGGGCTTATGCACAGCCTGACCCACCATCCAGGGCAGCCCCACTGCAGGAAGACATGGCAGAGGTCCCCTCCCCTGCAGGAACACTAGGTCACTCTAGGCTGTGGCATTTAGGTTGAATGGGGAGGGGCCGTGGAAGGGAAGGAGGAAGGGTTTCAGGAGTCGAAGGCTGCCCTGAGAAGGTGGTGGGATG
This sequence comes from Mustela nigripes, assembly GCF_022355385.1. NCBI lineage: Eukaryota > Metazoa > Chordata > Mammalia > Carnivora > Mustelidae > Mustela > Mustela nigripes. The sequence goes on along the minus strand of NC_081562.1, from coordinate 9,164,644 downwards.
CTCCCTCCCTCTCTGGGAGGATAGCAAAAGCGAAGAGTGGGTAGGGTTCAAAAGTCACCTGAGTCAGAGAAAACGAGAGCCCCTCAGGGGAGGAAGGACGGGGCCCAAGTGCCTCAGAGCCTGTGCTGACCCTCGGCACCCCTGCAGCTGGCCGGGTGAAGTCCCAGCCCCGCACCGCATGCCCAGAGCCTCGGAGGCCACCTGGCCCTGTGCGGACAGCTGCGAGCAAACTGTGTCGGGAGAGACCCCGTCCTGTGACGTGCTGAGCAAGGCTAGAAAGTGTGGGCTGCCCGTGACAAGTTCTGAGGCGCTTGGAGTCACCCCACAATTCACCAGGTCGGGGTTTCTAAACAGGAGGTTTGCAAGACCCACTGTGCGTGTCTGCAGACACAATGCCTCGGGTCCCGGGATCCCAGGGCTGTGTGTGCACGCCCGTGTGGCTGGGTGTGCACGTGAGTGTTTCTCACAGGCCAGGTGATGGTCGGGGGGCTCCCGGGGAGAAGGGGCTCAGCTGGCAGCCACCCCCAAGGAAGGGCATGGGATGTACCCCACAACCTCAAAGGCCTCCTCCTGCCCCCTCGTCTTGACCAGGTCATATTTGGTCAAAGCCAGCCTCCATGTCCCACCACAAAGCTGGAGTGGAAAGTTAAAAATAAGGACCCCCCACCCCCAAAAAGGAAAAGGGAAACCACCCAGAAAGGCAAGAGTGGGGGGCTCAAGGGAGAGGGTTTGGGCCCTCCCATTCTCCTTTGGTTCCTGCGACCAGCTGCTGCGTCTCTAGAGAACGGTGAGGGAAGCATCCAAGAACAGGAGGCCCGGTCTCCAGCCTGGCCCGGAGAGGACCCCCTGACGGGCAGGGCAATGCCAGGCCGCCCCAACCCCGCCCCCAAAGCAGACCACCGAGCCTTTCTGTAAATGTCAGGCGCAGAGAAAGGGGGCGAGGTGGCGGGAAAGTGGTGGGAAAGCGTCGGGATCTTGCCCCCTGCTCCTGTTCCATATTTTTTTAAATAAAATAATTACCCTGCCCCCAACCCCTCCCCATCTCTGGAAGTCCCCACCCCAAGCCCAAAAGCAAACAGTTTAGGAAGAGTAAAAATGATGACTCAGAACTTCCCGCCGCGATCCCGGAAGAAACCCTCAGCCGCCTGGGCCTCGCGGAAGGTGACCGTGACGGAGTTGGCGGTGATATCGGTCACTGTCACTTCACTTGGGGGGAGCACAGGAGTCCAAGGAGGGGGGCCCTCGGCCAGGTCTCCATCTGCGGCAGGCACGGGAGAAAGATGGCGCTGAGGACGGCCCTGATCGCAGCCCTGGGAGGGCGGGAGCAGGAAGTGGGGGCGGCATGCAGACCCCTGCCCGCCCAGCTCTGGGCCTGGCTCAAGGCTGGACCCCCAGGAGGAGGTCACTGCATTTGTCTTCCCTGCCTGTGACCACCGCAGCAGGGTCACAGGAAGGGCCAGGGCGGTGCCAGCGCCCCACAGGCTAGGTGGCCTTGGGAGCGCCCTGGGCCCTCTCTGGGCATGGCAGCAGCTGGACCTGCCGACTCCAGGGACCTCCCCAGCTCTCAGGGGCTCCGGGCGGGGGCGAGGGGCCACCTTACCCTCCTCCTCAGGGGGCTGTTCAGCAGGCTCCCACTCGCTGGCCGCCTGCAGGACGTCCGGGGCTGCTGGCTCCTGCAGGAAGAGCTCCCGTGGATGGCTGTGACTCTCCAGGTCAGGCCCGCGGGGTGGGAACTTCTTGCGTGAGAGCCGCAGGTACTTGTGGGCCTTGCGCGGCTTGCGGAGCGGGAAGGGCAGGGCGGGCACCAAGGGGCCCTTGTCCACCAGCTCGGGCGCCCCTGCCTTGACCACCCCCTCAGGGCTCCCGCTGCCGAGTGGGCACGTCAGGGAGAAGCAGAGCTTCTCCTTGCCCTTGGCCTTGTGGGAGCTCCGCAGGTCCATGCTGTACAGCCGCTGCGGGGGCAAGCCAGGGCACGGCGGGTCAGCCCTGCCCTCCCCGCCGCTGCCGCGCCTTTGCTCATGCTGTTCCTCCCGCCTGGAGTGCCCTTCCCTGTGTTCCGTGGCCCGGAGCCAGCCATTACCCCAGCCCCACCAACCCCGCCCAGAAAGCCACCCCTGACCAGCCCCAGCCTCAGGTCTGGCCTGGGGCCACGGCATCTCCCTGGGGGGTAGCAGAGGGCTCAGGGACAGAAGCTGCACAGTAGGAGAGCATCCCAGAGGACAAATTGAAAACTGGCCAAGAAAAGCAAATCTGGATTTATGAAGCAGATAAACTACGGAGTTATTCATCACGGGAAGGTATGTTTGCCTACTAAAGGACCCCCAGGGCTGAAACAGCCAGCTTGCCAAGGAGATGGTGTGACGTGGATGCCCTGAGATTCTTGGGCAAGTCCCCAAGGGGGGCACATGGCACTGGCTGCCCTCTGCCCGCAGCCCAGGGGCTACTCCTCGGCCCCAAGCCGCGGCACAGCCCTCTGGCGATGCCACCTCTCACTCTGGTTAAGATGGGGCTGGAGGACACGTGCTCTAGCACCGGAGGGCTGCAGTTCTGTCTCCAGGATTTGTCTCACTGACTCGGGCCAAGTTGTGCACAAATCCAAGGAAGATCTTTGGTGCTAAGGCCCGGGTCCCTCCGGGACAATACCTTCTGCTGCCACCTGTCACCAGAGGCCAAGAGCCCCCAGGAAGAGAGTAAGGCCGTGAGATGGGGCCTGTAGGTCAAACGCTCCCCAGCTGGGAGCAGAGATCACACCCACAGGCTCCAGTCTCCCGTCCTGCCCGCGTAGGCCTAGCACTCGGCCCCGGGTGCAGAGTGTTACGGGCCAGGAGGAGGGCTGCAGGGCAGGGGTCAGGACAGTGCTGCAAGGCTGGGAGGGCTTGTCCCACTGCAGCGTTACCTAAACCTGCTTCTTCAGCCTGGCTCGGCAGCCATCTCGAGCCCAGTAAACTCCAACCCTGCAAGACGATGCTCTCTGCCCTTCTCCACCTCACCAAGAGAGGACTGCAGCTCCGAACCGGCATCCTGGAGTCCCCCGGGTCAGACCAGGCTGTGACACCCTGGGGAAACTCCTGGCCTCCCCGGAGCCTGTTTCTTCATCAGTGAGACGATGAAGAAACCAGAGTGGCCAGCCCCCAACGGGGCCCCAGCAAGGCCCCCCTCAAGGAAGTCACCCCACATCCCCTCGGGCCCCGGGTGATGTGCCGTGGGGCTCGTGAGGCTGGCCCATGAAAGACTGTGCTTCTCCCTTGCTCTTGCTCTTGGATCGTCCGCTCTGGGGGAAGCCAGTGGCCACACCGTGAGGCCACCAGGGAGCCCTTGGAGAGGTCCACGTGTAAAGTACCAGGCCTCCTGTCAACAACCAGAGCTGACTTGTGGGCACGTGACTAGCCGCCTCGGCCGCAGAGCGCTCCGCTCCGGCCAAATCTCCAGATGGTGTGCGCTGGTTGACATCACGACCATAACCCGAACTAGAGTCACTAAAGCAGCAGCTACAGGACTCCTGAACTCCGGACCAATCACACTGTGTGACACGCTGAGTGTTCACCGCTCTAAGTTGCTAAGTTTGGGCAAGATGTCTGACGCAGGGATGCTACCTTCCATCCTGGGACCCAATTCACGCCAAACCCCACGGAAAATGCCCACTGCGTGAAGGGAAACCCATCTTTTCTGCCCAAAACCTCGGGTGATCCACTCAAGAGTGGGCAGGAGACTGGCCGCGGCTCACACTGTGTGTAGACCAAGAAGCCTTATCATTTGGCTTCGAATCCCTGGGTGAACCTCACTCAACTAAGGAGAGCAGGTACGCTTGTCATCCCAATTCTACAGATGAGAAAGTCCAAGCTGAGAGGGGCAGAGACTTGCCTCAAATCACCTCACTTCCAACTCCATCCACTTTCCAAGCAAAGCAGTGAAGTCAGCAAAGTGGCCCCAAGACCTGGGTAACTTGGGGTGCCCCGGAGTCTAGATGCCCGCCTGTGGCAGAGGACTGGAAAAGGGGACCCTGTAGGTTTCCCCTTCCTCAAAAATTCCCCATTTCTAGGGCATCCCATGACAACAGTTCCAGAATTCTGAGTCTCCCTTCCTTGGGTTCTAAAATCCCAGGCTCCCATGTTCCCTCAATTCTAAAGTCTATGTTTCTGAGGTCCCCAAATATTACAATTTTGTGTTTGGGGGATTTTGAGCCTCATAAAGGCTTATTTACAAGATTCTAAGCTTTCAAAATCTTAGGCTCCCATCCGCCATATATCCACCCTCCCCTGAGCCCCACAGCACCTCCCACCCAGGCTGTCTTCCTTCCCTCCCTCCCCCCACAGAGACTTACCCACTGAGTGCCCCCACCCCACAGTGCCCTGAGCAGAGCAAGAAGGGCAAGTGGTCCAGCTCAACTGGCTGGTGCAAGTGCATGGGGCGGGGGAGACCGGCGGGGGCGGGGGTACAGGGGACCTGTGGGCGGGCACCAAGGCTGACGGGGTTACCTGCAGCAGAAGCCGCTTGGGTTTCGGACCTCTCTTCCTATACCCCGATGCTCGGTCTCGCTCCTCCCTGGGGTGCAAAGCAGATGGCAGAAGAAAAGCAAACACGGGTGACATTTAAGGGAAAGTGAAGCGTCCGCTCCTCCTCGCGCTCTGCAGTCTACAGGGAAAGGGGGACCCGCCATACATCACCCCCTAATCCTAGGGCAGGCACTCCTCCCCACTACTCTCTTTACACCGTAACGGTGGGGTCCCATGTTCAAATCCCAGGGCCTCAGTCTCCCCATCTGGCAAAAGGGCGGGGGCACAGCCACTGGTCCCAATTGCAGAGGGGGTACTTGGGTGACGTCTCCGAAAGTACGTGGGTGTTTACTGGGCTCCAGAGTCACGCCAGAACTCGGCTCTCCATACCACTGGGTACAGCCCCCAAAACAACACAGATCGGTTCCCACTCTTGGGAGAGGGGTACAGAAACCTGTCAATCAAATTTGCCTCCAGTGACCCCCGGGGAGCTGCTGGGACTTGGAATGGTTCTCATGTAATGAAGCTCTGCCCAGGTCTTTCCCCCTTTGGGATGTGCGTGACCCAGGTGGAGAGGACAGGCTCTCGCCTGTATCATCTGGCTGGGGAAAAGGAGAGAAACTCGACTGTACCGAGTCCCTAGTGGATGCCAGGCTCTCTGCCGGGGGCCCTGCCCACATCCCAAACACACAGGCACAACCCGAGGATGCATACAAAGCCACACATGACACACACGACACACACGAGACAACACAACAGAGACTCCAACGACAGCAGTGCCGGAGGTGGTGAAAACTTCAGAGCCATTTTCATTCTGCCAATTTCATTTCATTCCGCCCCACTTTCTGTGGCCCCCACTGCAGAGGCCATGTGGGCAGCTGAGAGAATGTGGAGGCCGGGGGTGCACCCCTACTTCCCCTCCTGGCTGTGTGACCCCAGGCGGTCTCTCCATCTGAGCTCTGGGAGTCCAGCCCGTCCGGGGCAGCTGTTTCCACCCCTCGCCCTCTCCCTCAGCCCTCCTCCCTCCTGGGGAGCTGCGCCTTGTGCACTGAGCCCTCCCGCCGTCCCCGTGGGGGTCAGCCCACCTTGGGGCCCAGGAGCCAGCCGTCTGATCACACTGTGACACCAGCCACTCAGCTTGCCAGGACTGACCTGCCGGCCTTTGAGAGTGAGACTCTTCTCTGAGAAGCCGCTGCTGGCCCCCCCCCCGGACCCCCTCTTCCAGGCCCAGCTCCACTCTGACCCACGGGAGACCCTGGCCAGTCACCTCCCCTCTGGACCTCAGTGTCCTCGTCTGGAGCAAGAGGGTCCCTTCTCCCCTGGCCACCAGGGCTCTCGGGAGAAGCAAGAGAGATCCCTGGGATCTATCAAAATGGGGGGCGGGCAAGTGAAATAATAAAGTGAGGTGGAAGAGAGAGGGGTAGAAAGAAGAGAGGAAGAGGAGGAAGACGGGGAGAGGGAGAGCTGGAGGGGAAGGAACAGGGGTGGTGGCACGTCTACAACTTCTCCACGGTGGTGTTGACGATCACCACACACGGGACACTCTGCACAAGGCATCACTCTACCCCCCCCTCACGGCCGCCCTGTGAGGGGGCCGCAGTTACTCTCCTCACCTTAGCGTCAGGGAAACTGAGGCACAGAGAGGTTAAGTCACTTTCCCAATGCCAAAATTCTGACAGCGTCGGCCGCTGAGCTCCAGGCTCCAGGCCTAGTGAGGGTCAGGCCCAGGGTCCAGCCAGGGCCAGCAGGGCAGGCCCAGAGCCCAGGCCGCATGACCCTGGTTTCTAACCTGCAGTGTGCATGTGTGCGTGCATGCGTGTGTGCGTGTGCGTGTGCACGACGGGGAAGGGGTCTGTTCTATCCAGACTCACCACCCAGGGCCTGGTTTCTGTCAGCCTTGGATCCTGCCCGTCAATGTCCAGGGCTGCAGGGCAGTGGCACCCTACGAGGCGTGCCCTCTCAGCCTTTCCCTGCGGGCGGGACCCCACAGAGGAGCCCCCTGGCCAGACTCCTTCTGAGTCTCTTTAAAACCCTGCAAGGTGCAGACTGGGGTGCCTGGGAGCTTCAGTGGGTTAAGCATCTGCCTTCGGTTCAGGTCATGATCCCAGGGTCCTGGGCTCAAGCCCACAATCGGGCTCCCTGCTCAGCAGGGTGTCTGCTTCTCCCTCTCCCACTACCCCTGCTAGTGTTCCCTCTCTCACTGTCTCTCTCTAGCTGACAGATAAATAAAAATCTTTTAAATTTTTTTTAAAAAATTAAAAAATAAAATAAAATAAATAAAACCCTCCAAGGCCGGGGTTAAAGGGCCGTCATCCCTCTTTTACCCCTCTTCACCAAGACTGGGAGAGAAGTAAGCCAAAAGTCACACAGTGGGTCTCTAAGTCTCCAAGCTCTTCCTTTGTTCCTTAACTGCTACATTTTTTGACTCATTCAAAGTAAGATCCAAATCCTCCAGCGAGACTTAGGAGGCACTCCCTGAGCTGTGCGCCCCCTTCCTTCAGCTGCCCTACTCCTGCCTCAGCTCCCACACCTCGCTCAACTCACACCACTCCAGCCAGTCACACTCAGAGCCACACTTGCCTCTGTGCTGTTCCCTAAACACTGGCTCTCACCCCAGGGCCTTTGCACAGACTGTTCTCTTCACCTAGGATGTTCTTCTCTAAAATACTTGCTGGGCTCATTCCCTCAGGACTCTGGTCAAACACCCCCGCCTAACCATCCCACTGCTCCCTGCACCCCTCCCCCAGCCCCTCCCCCCAACCCTGTCTTTGCAGCAGTTATGACCGTCTGATATCATACACACTTATTGGTTTGTTTTTTTTTTTTTTTATTGTGTGTCGAGCCCCATGAAAATAGGGATGTTTGTTGGTTTTGATCCTTCGCTGTGTCCCCAGCACCAGGGACAGTGTCTGGCTTATGGCAGAACCTCACTAAAGACTTGCTGAACGAGCCTTAGTTACCGTCAGGGAGATAATTTGCACACCTGTGCCCACACTCACTGATCTACAGAGTGCTTTCATACACCTTGCTCCCCATGAGAGCCCTGCAAGGTCAGTACGACTGTCCCCACTCCACAGATCAAGAGGATGAGGCCCGAGAAGGAGGAGACCTTGCCCACCGCCGCACAGCTGGCGAGCGGCAGAGCCAGGACTCTAATTCAGGACTTGGACACCGGCCTGACGCTCTCCTCCATGCAGTCCACGACATTCCACAGGATTCTCCCCAGCACCAGTCCTTTTGGATCAAGGCCCCACCAAGTGCCCAGGAGCCAGAGAACAGCTGTGGGACGGGGACACCCTGAATTTTTAAAGTGAAAAACAGGGGTGACTTTCCCATGGAATGGGCAGCGAGACACTTCCTGCAGAGAAGCAGTGGGAAGGGGGGCAGGGAGGGGCAGGGGAAGGCCCAGGACTGGGATTCGGGAGGCCCGGGTGAAGCCCTGGGTAGGCGGCTTCCCAGCTGTGAGGTGACCCCCAACAAGCTCCTTAGCCACCAGAGCCTCAGTTTCCTCATCTGTCAGATGAGACTCTCATCCCCATCTCAGGAGGTTCCTGTAAAGGGCCAAATGGAAACGATTTTGTGCAAAGATCCCGCCCTGTAAGGGTGGGCAGTTGGGAAGAGGCACAAGGATTTGGGCTGCCTGCTGGCAGGGAGGTTAGTACAGCTGGGGCTCCTGCAGCAGACGGGGGTGGCTAGACTCAAAAGACTCCCCCATCAGGAGCAACAACACTTTGTCAAAAGCTCCCCCCTGAGATGCATCGCCACTGCCCTTCAATGGAGCCGCCAATCACTGACCTACCTTCGGAATCAGAGCAGAGCACGAGCAGATAAGGGACACTGAGGCCCAGAGGAGCCTTGCCCAGGGCCACTAAGCTGGGAGGTGGCCAAGTGGAAGAGACTAGAACTTAAACATCCTTGCTCCAAAGCCACAGTCCCTCCCCTCTCTCAAGCTTCCACTGGACTTTCCTTCTCTTGGTGAGAGATTCTCTACGGAGAATCTCTCTCGGATCTGTCACCAAGGTCATGACTGCCCATTAAGGACATTTCTGCCCCTCACACAGGGGCAGCTCTGTAAAGCATTTTTATACCCATCACAGCAATTGAAAGTCCTACCTTGGGGGAATCAGAGCCAGTGTTATGAGGGATGGCCCACTTTAGCAGAGAGTGAGGCGTGGGGAGGTTAGAGAAGTGGCCAACATCACTCAGCAACAGGAAAGGGAGCCAGGGCCCTCAGCTGCTCTGGGACCTGATGTCCCCCCGACTTCTCCCAGCAGCAGACTAGACCCAGCTGTTCCTGCCAAACCCCTGCCCCACCCCATGGCCATGCCCCTCGTTCAGAGCCAACCCAGCAGTAGGCTCCATGTGAAACCTCAAAGCCTGTCTCATGCCCAGCCCCAGTGGCAGGCTGAGGCCCCCTTACTTCTCCTCATAGGCCATGACCAGGCGGGGGTCCAGGATGTGCTCTTCCGGCTCCCACGTGCTGTATCTGGGGAGAGAAGCAGGAGGTCAGAAGCTGCCCTGCTCCCCACTAGCATTCCCTGCAGGCTCTCGACCCCTGTCTAGGCCCCCATAATTGCCACCTACTCACAGAATCTGTACCTGGCTGCCCAGGCTAGGTCAGGGGGCTCTGACGACATAAGAACTCCCTTCATTCTGAGTACCAATCACACCACCCTCCAAAGAAATGTGTCCAATTCCCAATTAGACCTCATGCTCCGAAGTAGAGGGCACTGCTCCTGGGGCTCCCTTTTGGTGAGAAGCCTGAGTATGTGGTCAAGGGCAGAGGCACTGGCACCAGACCACCTAGTTTCAGATCCCAGCTCTTGAAGGATTTACTCAACGTCCCTGTGCCTCCACTTTCCCACCTGTAAAGAACTCTTGTGCTGCTGAACGTGTTCATCTAACTGCCTAGTACAGTGCCTGGTGCACAGGAAGTGCTCCGTGCTTCCGGCTGCTGTCCCTGCCCACCCTTCCAGCCCTGGTCCCAGTGCAGCCTCCGCTGACTGGGCTGAGCTGCTCCCTCCCTCATTAGCACACAGCTGTACCTTCCCAGCCTGGCCTGAAGTTTCCTTGCCAGGCCTGGCATGCAGCAGGAACCAGGTAGATGGCTAGCGACTGAATGGTGCCGCAATCCCACGGCAGGTCCCTTTGGTATTTCGAAGGGGGACCCTCCACCACCCCAGACCACAGAGCGCCCCCTGTTGGGCCAGACTGGGGAGTGACAGCTCAGCACTTCATAGCTCAAGCCATCTTCCTTCCACCTGGGCTATTTACTTAACGGCTGCCTCGAAAGCGGCTCACTTGTTTTGTTTAATAATTTTATTTTAAAAACAAACTTTAGGGGTGCCTGGGTGGCTCAGTGGGTTAAAGCCTCTGCCTTCGGCTCAGGTCACGATCCTGGGTCCTGGGATGGAGCCCCACATCGAGCTCTCTGCTCAGCAGGGAGCCTGCTCCCCCCCCTCCGCCCCTGCCTGCCTCTCTACTTGTGATCTCTATCTGTCAAATAAATAAATAAAATCTTTAAAAAA
>NC_081562.1:9137944-9154523 GCF_022355385.1 Mustela nigripes | reverse complement strand
TGGGGTGCCTGGGTGGCTCAGTGGGTTAAAGCCTCTGCCTTCGGCTCAGGTCACGATCCTGGGTCCTGGGATGGAGCCCCACATCGAGCTCTCTGCTCAGCAGGGAGCCTGCTCCCCCCCCTCCGCCCCTGCCTGCCTCTCTACTTGTGATCTCTATCTGTCAAATAAATAAATAAAATCTTTAAAAAAAAAATAAAAACAAACTTTAGGGGCACCTCCCTGGCTCAGTCAAAGGAGCATGTAACTCTTAGTCCTGGGCCGTGCATTTGAGCCCCATGTTGGGTGTAGAGATTACTAAAAAAAAAAAATAATAAACTTACCAAAAAAAAAAACAAACCCTTTATGATTTCCATAAATGGAAAAACTAGGGTCACTCACCATAAACAGATGCTGATAAATGGAAAATGAAAAGTTTTAAAACACGTACCTGAATGTGTCCGTATATATACATATTCGAATATACAACATACGTACAAACATATAAACACGAGTATGTTCATGTGCATACATGTATATGTACAAACAACACCAAAGCAACGGACTATGATTCTGGCCCAGGCTGCACCCAGCTCTGCTGGGCAACAAGGGAGGTGAACAGGAATCATCAGGAAGGTGTTAGGAGGCAGGAAGAGGCTGGGTAGAGACCCTGCTCCTGCTGTCTCCTAACCCGCTGAGCTAAAACCTTCATCTTAAACTGACAGCCACCAGTAGTCCAATCCGGATTCGAAGAACAAGCTACCGGAGGACAGAATCCTTTCCTCCTTCCTTACACCGGCACTTCCTCACACCGACTTTGTGTTGGCCCCGTGTCAGGCTCTCTGTGCACTCAGCAACAAAGGTCTGAGCCCTGAGGACCTCACAGTCCCTACCCAAGTGCCCCATGCCCAGCCTGATCAGGCACAATCACGCCTCCCTTCTACAGGCTGTGCTCTCCACCTGAGGGCCAGTCCCTCCATGATCTCCTCCTCATCCTTTAAGAGCTTCCCCTGACAGCCTCCTCAAGCTCCCTGCAGAATTCACCCTCCCCTCTGCTGCTCTCCACAGCCTGGTGCATTGACACCTGCCAAAATTTCTGATGAATCCAGCTGGCATCCTGGCAGGCAGACTGCAAGCCCTCTCCAGGGTGCCCAGCCTCACACCCTGGGTGCTCTGGGAATGATATTGAAGCCACTGCAGAGTTCTGTTCACCCTAAAGAAAGGTTAAGAGTGAAACGGGTTTTTCTGATACTTTGCATACAGCCCAAAGTATAAGCAACCAGAGACTGGCAGAGACTCCAGAACTTCCTCTTGCAAAACAAAGGTTAGATTTCTTCAGCAGTAACGAGTTACAAGAAAGGAGGAATTTTGTGTTCCTCCTGTCTCTGCCTCGCCCTCTCTCCTCTAGCTGTTAAGATGTCTCTACAGTGTTCCAGTCTTCTCTGTCCTGCCCACTTCCCCACTGCCCTGCCCATTTTTTGTTGATGTGGGTGCTGTGTGGTTCCCGGCAAGTCCCTAACCTTCGCTGGACCTCAATTTCCTCATCTTAAGAATCGCCACCATCACCATCATGGTAAGAGCACCACTCACTGCCGGGACTCATCTATTCCTCATAAAACCCCCATAGGGTAGGTTACCCTATTTAAAGATGAAGAAACAGGCACAGAGGTAAGCATCTTGCCAAGGTCCCTGAGACAGTAAGTGGCCCGTCTGTGGTTGGAACTGTTGAATCTTGGCCACTCTCTACCTTTGGGTCTCTCACTTGTCACTCACCGGTCTGTGATGTTCTTGGGAGACGGAGAGTGCCTGACTATGTCCTGACTATGTCCTATGACCGGGACCTTGCACACAGTGGGTGCACAGAAAGGCTCAGTAGATTCAGGGGGAATTGTTACAGGGCCAGGAGGCGTGTTAACAGGCTCAGACTATGTAAGCAGCAGGAGGGCTGGTCCTGCTCCATGCTGTGGGAGAGGAATGGTTGGAAGTCTGCACTACGGTCTCAATTCTCTGGACATCTCCGCCCCCTAAAGTGGAGGCCATTAACACCGCTCCACGATGCGGGGAGCCAGGGGCCACAGCCACTGCAAACGCGCTTTGGGCGCAGGCAAGACCAGAGCGTGCAGCGGGCGGGCGGCAGGGCGGGTGGAGCGAGCAGAGCAACTGGCCGGCAGAGCGGGAACGCAGCGCTCCGTGGGGGGCGGAGAGCCCTACTTTGCCCCGCCCCGCCCCCTGCAGGGCAGCAGCCGTGCGCGCGCACGCACGGAGGAGGGCGCGCCCCGGATTACCAGGCCAGCCAATGGGGAGCGGGGGCGGGGACGGATCGCGCCTGCCCCGAGGTAAACACGGCCACGTGACCGACCGCCCCGCCCCCGAGACCTGGTAAACAGGCTCCCGGCCGCCCCGCCTGAGCCGCGCTGCGCAGGCTCCCGCGGCGCAGGGGGCGGGGTCCCCCAAAGCCAGGCCCGCCCCAGTCCCCCCAGGCCGATTTAAAGCTCCCCAAAATGAGAAGCAGCGCGACGCGCTCAGGTCCGAGATTGAGGGGCGGGGCAGTGCGCAGGTTAGTCCGTTTACTCATCCGTGAAGTGGGACTACCAAAGGTCCCTGTATTGGGGGCTTCAGTGACCATTAGATGTGCTCAGCCACGTGAAGCACTTAGCTCAGTGTGATACATAATAAAAGCAAATACGCGTTAATTAAATCAGTAACAATGGAGTGCGAAAACCTGCCAGGCCAGAGCCCTGGACTCTGCTGCTGCTGCTGCCCAAACCCAGCGTTGAAAGAGGAAGACGCGCCTCCTCCGTCCCTGGCACAGGGTTATGAAACTTTTGTCTCAGGCAGCCTTCCACAGGGTCCTGTGAGGCTATGGTCTTACTTTACAGGTGGAGAAATGGAGGTGCAGAGGTAGAGGGCTTTGTAAAGCTACAGAACTAGGGTTCAAAGGCAGCCTGGTCTGGCTCCAAAGCCTAAGCACTTCCTTCTGAATGGTCAAGAGAGGAACAGGCAAAAGATCCTCAGTTGCAGAGCTGATGGTGTATCACAAGCTCTAGTCCCCGAGCCCTGGGATCAGGCAAACCATAGTGCAAATCATCCCAGTTGTATTTGACCCTGGGCACAGACTCCTCTGCTAGATTTCTGTGTGCCCATCTGTAAAATGGGTTGCCAAGAGGCAATTAAAAATGGGCCAATGCCTGACTCATACAAGGTGCTTATGGATTAGCAGCCTGCTATGGCCACTGACAATATCATTACCAAATCTCCACGGAGGCAGTCCTCCCTAAAAGATGGGGTCGTATTCACAAGTGGGAAAAGAAGCAAGGAATGCATTTCCAAAGCAGGAACGGCAGTCCTGGGCAGGCAGGGTATCTGAGGGTCTGTATGGGTCAGAGAGCCTGGAACTAACGATTTGACATCCTCTGCCCTGTGCCCCCAGCCCCTCCCTGGGCAATTTGCTGTACCTTCCAGAACAAACAAGATAGCTCCTCTGCCCCATCTGCTGGGGAGGAAGGGCAGTCATTTGTCTGCAGCTGCGGACAGAAAATGGGCAAAGCATGTAATGATCTAACAGGGGCCTGGCAAAGAGTGAGTATATATCTAAATTATGCTTTCTGATATTTAATATAAGCCTCCTTGATCAGGGAGAGGAAGGTGTTGCTGAGCAGGAGAATCTGACTCTCCTCCCTAACAAGGCTGGCACTACCCTAGCCAAGGCTCCCAGGCCTGCAGGGAACAGCCTGCCCAACGACCCACTCCCCCCACTCTTTCACAGCCTCTTCTCCAAGCAAGGGCCCCTGAGGTGGGGAGGGAGACTAAAGCCCAAGTGGATTACAAAGGAGCCTGGGGTTCTGCTTCTTCCCCTAATTGAACCTATTTTCCTCCCCAGTGAAGTAGGGTGATGCAGTGGGTGGCAGAAGTAGGTACCACACCGTATGGGGTTGGAAGTTATAGTCTTATCATGGTTTCCCCTCTTTGGGCCTCAGTTTCACCATCTGGGACTGACCTAAGCCATCTCTAAGCCTCCTCTGAGCTCCTATGAGGAATGGAATCTCCCAGATCCCTTTCCTGGCTGCAGGGAGACCTAGAGGCTGAGCTGTCTAACTTTGCATTAACAGCAAACATTTCCTAAGTGCCTGGCCATCTGACAATGCACTGGGTACCTATCTCCATCACCCAGTCCTCACAACAGCACTGTGATAGAGGCTTCCTTATTCCGACTTGTAAATCAGGAAGCAGAGGCCCCACCATGTTGGGGACCTGGACAGCTGTGAGCCAGCCAGGAACCCAGGACCAAAGTGCAAGGAAGCCATTGGTACCCCAGATCATCTGGTTCTAGTTCCTAGAACCCCTCCAGGGAGTCACAAGAGGCTGTCACTAGGGCCCACCTGGTGGCCTCAGCATATGACGAAACAAGCAGCATCAGGGCCAGGGGCTCAAGCCAGCAGAAACATGAGGGAGTGCTCTTGGAGTGCTAGGCCCTTCTCTCCTGGCTAAAGCTCTGATAGGCAGACATATCCATGTGGGATTGAAAAAGCAGAAGAAGGAACTTTTCCTTGATAATACCTCTGTTTAGAGAAGGAAATCTTTTAAAAGCTGGGGTCTTTTGAGGAGGAAAAATTGCCAGCAGTGCCTGAAAGGCCGATAGGCTGGTCATTACGCTCCAATGTATTGCCTTCCGGTGCAGAAGCTAAGGGAGAGAGCACACCCAGGGGGTCGGAGCTCCTGCTGCCCACCCCAGGCATCTTCCTTTCCTAGCCCTGCCTCAACTCCTCCTGCTCCTTCACCCAGCCTAGAACGTCACTTCTCATGTGCCCCAAGGAGGAGGGGCTCCTCCTCCAGGTCCAGGGTGTTGGCAGGGGGAGGCAGCAGGAGTAGACCAGCGCATTCTCAGGTTGGCCAGTCTCCAAGCCAGACCTCAGGATGCCTGCAGGTCGCCCTGAACCCCTGCACCCAGGACTTGCACCCCACAAGGGGAAGGAGCGTAAGAGAGGAGAGCTGGGCCTGCCCTCTAGAGTCTATTTTGCAGATCGGGAACCTGAGGGAACACAGGTTGTATTTCTCTCTGCTGTGTCTCCCTACCAGGCCCCCAAGATGCTCCCAGAACCCAGGACCAGGTCAGCTCTCAACACAAACAGGGCAGAAAGCCCCTGGCACACACAGCAGATGCTCTGGGCAACGGGGGTTTCCAGGAGTCAGTCCCTAGCACGGAGGGCAGGGAGGCAGGGCACCCACAAACCAATGAAGAGGCCCCACGACTGGTTCATTCCTTCCCACTGCCACCCCCTTGTTGGGAGGTGATTGGTTAGTAAGAAGGTTCCTGATTGGACCTCAGCAGGAGAGGTGGAGCCACTGGGAGAGGTCCTAGACCCAGCAATCTACCCCCCAACTCTGAGATGGAGGAGTCATAGAGGAGATACCCGAAACTGGGGAGGCCAATTCAAGTCCCACCTCTGCCTCCACTTGCTGTGTGACCTAAGGCAAGGTGCTTACCTTCTCTGAGCATGTGTTCTCATCTTTAGAGATTACCATCATACCTACTTTACAAGGCTGTATGGAAACCTGTTTGGTAGACTGCAGAGTGCTGTCCAAAGGCAAAGTGGGCTTAGGCTCTGGCCCTAGCACTGTGGTACTGCGGATTCATGCCCCACCGGCTAGACTTGTCTTATCCAGTTCCCCAAACCGCACTCAGCTCTGTATTTGCTCTACCTCTGCCTGGCCAGCAGCCATCTCTGAAGCCAAGATACTGGGCCTTCCCCTCCTAGGAGCCAGGAAAAGCCAGAAGAGGGGAGGGGAGGCTCCAGCAAGAAGATGGAGCTCAACCCAGAGGGCAGCAGGAGAGAAGAGTGGGGCCCACTCTGACCCTCATGTCCCTCTAGCCCCTCAGCTGGCAGAGGGGAAACAGAGGCCCAGAGAAGAGGAAGATTTAATCAAGCTTCGAATGCCACTAAAGCAGCTGGAGCTAAAAGCTAGGTGGGAGAGAGGCAAAAGGCAAATGAAGACTGAACAGTTAGGCAGACACAGACACACAGAGGAGCCTTACTTTGGAGGCCATCCTTTCCACTTCACGAGATACTCGACTTTACCCTGGGAAGAGAGAGAAGCAGACACAGTGAGATACACAGCTGCCCCAACAACCACTCACAGGACAGTAAGGCCCAATACTTTCTGCAGACTGATGTTCCCCCAAGACATACACAGCCCAGGGACACTCCACCCCCTGCTCACTCTGCACCAGATCCCCACCAACTCAGAGACACCCAAACTTTGGCTGCTGCATGACTACCCCAGATTGTCCTTCCTGTGAAAGCACAGGAAGGCATCTGGCCCCAAAGATTTCTGGGGCTTCTGTGGCAGCTCAGAGCCCATGTCACACATGGGGAAACTAAGGCCACATGGGGCGTGTATCGCCAAAGATCCAGTGCCCAGAGTCCCAGGGCTAAGACCATAACTCCTCTAACATTTTCGAACAGAAGACTCTCCAAATTCTAGAAAATTCCTCACTGGCATGTTTCCAATGGCTCTAGCCCCACCAGCTGCTTTCCTGGGAGAGGCTGCCTCTGGTCCAGGGGTTGACAGGCAAATGACTTTAGGGCTTTTAACTCAAAAGACCCTGGCAGGACCCCGGAAAAGGCTGACAAAGTCTCCACCTTCAGGAGTGATGGTCTCTTCTCCAGTAGTTAGAAAATAGAGTCTGACCCCTCCCTTCCTCATTGACAGGGGCCTGGCTTTCCAGTCCCACACCATGGGCACCAGAACTCTAAGACCAAGATATGTCACCTCCTCAAAGATGCCCGCCCTGACTAACCCTTCTAACACCATCCCTCCCACCTTCCAGTTCTCCTTCTGCATAGCACACAGCCCCCCCTGGAAGGCATCTGTGTTTATTTCCTTGTTCATTGCTTGTCTCCTCTGCCAGAATGCTGGCTCCATGAGGGAAGGGATGTCTGCTTCCCTGGGGCTTAGAATGGTGCCTGGTACATAAAAGAACCTCAATAAATATATTTTGAGGGAACAGCTGAAGGAATGATGTCCTTCACTTTCTGGCACTACCATAAGGAGGATAACCACTGTATCTGCTTAGGCTACTGTGCGTGGAAAGCACTGGGCTTTGTGGAATAAATTAAAATCGAGGAAATCCTGGAGGAAGGGAGAAGGAGGAGGGGCAGCCCTAAGAGTTCAACCCCATCAGAGCAGAAGGAAGAAAAGCCTCTGGCACACCTCGACCTTCATCCTTGGCTCTCGATGCCAGGACTGAGTTTTCTCTCTCCAAAGATGAGCTAGCCATTAGTCAACTTGAGCTCCTGCTCTACCCCCATCTCCGCCTTGCTGTGTGACCTTGACCAGGTCATTTCCTCTGCCTGGGTCTCAGTCTCTGCCTCTGTCAAACAGGAGCCGGTGACCTCTAAGACCCCTCCCAGCCCTGCCACTGGAGCCTCCCAAAGGGCTGCAGAAAAGGGGAAAAGATGGTGGTGAGCGCCGGAAGGACTTTCCCCAAGGGCTTCCATCCCCCACCTCTCGTCTGAGGAGACCACTCTGCAAACAGGTGCACAGGAAGTGTGAACCCCCGAGGCGCGGGTACCCGAACCCAATGGAACAGATGCCTCTTTCAATTGCAGGGCATGTTTTGGAGGCGAATGGAAGGGGGAGGAGCTTAGAGGATGCCCCAGCGCTGTAGGCGGCTTCACTGAGCTTGGCCGGGCGGGGCTGAGAGTTGGGGTGGGGAAGCCAGAGAGGTGTGCGCTGCAAGACGGGGAGAAAGCCGGAGGTGGGGGTAGAAGGGATCCGAAAAGGTTGAAGTCCAGAGTTAGACCTCAGAGGCAGGAGGCTGAAGCTCCGCCTCCAACTTCAAAGGTCTCGGTACCGAGCCCGGAGTCCTGAGTTCGAGACCCAGCTCCGACGCCAACACACCAGCGAGCCTTTTCCTTAACTTGGGCCTCCATCTCCCCTTATTTAGAATAAGGGGAGGTTGAGGAAGAATGGCGTTCAGGATCCCTACAGTCTGACCCCAACCTCCAGCTCTGGCGGGCTCAGCTGCCTCCAGGATGCCGGGGCAACAACTTTTATTCTACTCGTCCTACAAGGTGGCAGGGGAAACTGAGGCACAGACTGGGGAGACGAGCCCAGCAGCGCGGAGCCGCCTGGGCCCCCGCCCCCACTTTCCCCCTCGCCGCCAGCGTGGAAGGGACGGTGCTGGGGACAACAGGGGACCCCACAGGGGTCCTGGGAGCCGCCCCCAGGCAGCCTCACCTTCCGCACGCGCTTCTTCCGGATGCTCTCCACCGCGAACACCTGCTCGCCGATGGCTGACAGCTCCATGCGGGGCGGCGGGCGAGCGGGCCCGGGGCCGGGCCGGGCCGGGCCGGGGGCGGAGCTGCGGGGCCGCGGCTGAGGCGCGCGATGCTCGGGCCGGCGGGGACCCCGTCACCCTCGCCCGGGCGCGCACGCGCACGCGCACGCGCGCACACCCCCTCGCGCTCCCTCACGCCGCCGACGTTCCATTTTTGAACCTGCGCAACGTTTTCCTCTGCGCGAGCGAGCGAGCAAGCGAGCGCGCGAGGAGGGGGCGGGGCGGGGGCTCGGCTCGCGCCCGGCAGGTCACGCCCCTCCCTCCTGGGCCTCCCCCTCCCCGAGGGCCCCGCCCCGCCCCCGATGGAGCCCCGCCCCGCCCCGCCGCCGAACCGGGGGCCGCGTGCTGCTGCTCCGCGGCGCCGTTCCGCGGGACTTATTTGGCGCGGGCGTCGCTTGGTGTCGGGGCGGAACGAAATCTCAAGACCGAGACGCGTTTCTTAAAACGCTCCCGGTGACTCTGGGAGGCCGGAAACGACACGCCCCGGTTCGACCGATGAGAAACGGGCCGAGCGCGGAGGCCATGTGTCCCCCCTCCCACAGCGAAGCGGGCGGGGCCGGGGCGCGGACCCCCGAGCGGCGGGAGGGCGGGGCCGGCCGAGATTCGCGTCTGCGGACCGAGGCCTTTGGGTCCGGGCTCGGGAGACGGCGTTGTTGGGCCAGTCCTGAGCAGGCGCTTGCATGTTCGTCCGTCCGTCCGTCCGTCCGTCCGTGGGCGGCTGTGCGGAGGCCCCCAGCTAGGCAGTAACTCGCAGCAGGTGTGGCGGGGGCGGGCTTTTCCGCCACGCACTTGGCATTCGGCACATAATAGTTGTCCCACTGTTTGTGGAATGAATGGATCTTGAGGTCCTCGACGGACTCTGCCTCACCCACGCCATCCCCCTTCTGTTTTCGCTCCGGCGCCACCATTCCTGCCCGCTCGGCACCGCGCCCCTCGCGCTCCCACCGCCTACCTGCATGGATCCCAAGTCCTGCCTCCCTGCCCTGCTTCCCTGCACACCCCTCGTCCTTTCCGCGGGGACTGCAGCGACAGCCTCCTCACTGAGTTGCCGCCCCCTCGGAGCCGCGTCCACAGGGTGCCAGAGAGCGCTTTCTCCAATGCAGATCTGACTGGGTCACCCTCGTGCTTAAGCACTTCCCGTAGCTCCTCATTCCCCTCAGAGTAAAGTCCAAACGCCTCTGTCTGGAGCACAGAAAAAAGAAATGATAGATTTACGCTCCACTTTTTATCAGAAGCAACGGAAGCGAGCCAGAAGGCACTGGAATGATTTATCTAATGTCCAGGGAGAAAATAACCATCATCTTAGAATTACGTACCCAGTGCAAATTTCTTTCAAAAAGTATGTGCCCAGTGAAAATATCTGTCCAGGGGGGGAGAAATAATAATATATACAAATGCTAAGACTAAGCCTTTGCCACTCTCAGACCCTCCCTAAAGGAAATTCCAGCGAAAGAACTTCAGACAGGAGGAAGATGATCACAGACAGAGGTCTGATGCAATAGGGAATAAAGAACAATGAACACTGACGGTATAAAACAATAACAATGTCTCCTGGATAAAAACAGAATTAAAATGCCCAAGAACAATAGCATATAACTTGGATGAGCGGGGTTAAAGGATTCTAAGGTCCTTATGTTTGTCAGGAGGCAAGGGGAGATACCAAATACACTTAGACTTGGCCAAGTTAATGTAAGTTGTGGTTACCAGGATAAACTAAAAGAATGGAAATGCAGCATATAACATTTATCCGAATTATTAGAGGAGGAAAATAGAATGAGGAGATACACCCAATCAATCCTAAAATCAGCAAGAGCAGAGAGAAGAATAAATATCAAAGAGATGATAGATACAGATTCAAATGTGCTAGGAGTCATGCATGCAAGTGGGCTAAATGTTGTAATTAAAATGCAGAGACTATCAGACTGGATAAAAATGCAACTCCATGCAATTTAGAAGAGACATCCCCAAAACGTAAGGGTACTGAAAGGATGAAAGTAAATGCACAGGAAACTACATTATGCCAAGGCTAATGAAAAGAAGGCTCTTCTAGCTCCTTTAATACTGGGGAGGGGGGAGATTATTATTTCAGCGTGGAATAAGAGCAGAATGCAATGAAAAGGATCAGCAAAAAGAAAAATTACTTCTATGAACACCCTCGCTAGAGATAAAGGAAGTCGCTTCATAATGAAAAGGATGCAATTCACCAGAAAGATAGAACCATTTCCAATTTGTGTGCAAATTTCATAATCTTAAAATACAGGAAACATGAAGAGAGCTACACAGAAAATAGACAAATCCACGATTCTAGTGGGAGACCTAAAATCACACCCCTTTGTAATTGGTAGAAGAAACAGAAATATATTCACTAAGAGTCTAAGAAATTTGACTATTGGACTTTCATAGAACACAGCAGTGACAACTCCAGAATTACATATGGAGTATTTACAAAGACAGCAAATCTCAAGAAATTTGTACAGTTTGAAATCAGAGAGTACATCCTCTGACCACAACAAAAGCCAGAAGCTGATAACAAAAAGATAACTTCAAAAGCCTCGTGTGTTTGGAAATTCAGAAGTATTTTTCTAAATAACCGATGGAAGAAGAAAT
This sequence comes from Mustela nigripes, assembly GCF_022355385.1. NCBI lineage: Eukaryota > Metazoa > Chordata > Mammalia > Carnivora > Mustelidae > Mustela > Mustela nigripes. Next base: position 9,143,599 of record NC_081562.1, on the reverse strand, counting down.
CCTATGGAAATTATACTTTTATATTGTAACTGAATGAGGATGGAAACATCACATATTAAAAACTGCAGGGGTACCTAGCTGGCTGGGTTGGAAGAGCCTGCGACTCTTGATCTTGGAGTCATGAGTTCAAGCCCCACACTGGGTGTGAAGATGACTTAAAAATAAAATCTTGGGGCGCCTGGGTGGCTCAGTGGGTTAAAGCCTCTGCCTTCAGCTCAGGCTATGAGCTCAGGATCCTGGGATTCTGCCTACTTGTGATCTCTCTCTCTCTCTGTCAAATAAGTAAATAAAATCTTAAAAAAAAAATAAAATCTTTTTTTTTAATTGCAGGACACAGCTAAAGCATGACTTAAAGGGAATTTATGGCTTTTAATGCTTATATTAGAAAAGCGAAAATGCTGAAAGTAGTAAGTGCCGATCTCAAGAAGCTGGAAAATGAACAGTAAAGTAAAACGAAGAAAACAGAAGGAAAGACAGAGGGAAATAAGAGCAGAAGGCAATGAAAACGATCAGCAAAACCAAAAATTATTTCTGTGAAAACACAAATCATACAGACAACCTCTGGTGAAATTTATCAAGAAAAAAAGAGAGAAGGCACAATTAACCAGTGTCAGGAACAAAAAGCCCGAGAGTCTGCAAATATTGAGAGAAAGAAAAGATAAAAGGTAATTATGAGTAATTTTATGACAATAGCTTAAAAATCTTAATGAACTGGGAAAATTCCTAGAAAAAAACATAACTTACCAAAACGGACTGAAGAGAAAACCTGAATGAGCATCCGTAGTCGTGGTAGCAATGAGTCTAACAACAGAACACTGAGGGTTCATAGCAGGGATCGACCTTAGCACTGAGCAGAGTCCGAGAGACCTCTGGCCATGTTAGGCATTAATGCTTTAATCTGTGTGTCATCAGGTCTGGGAAATCTGACACAACCACTTGGGGGGTTGGGAGTGGTGGCTTTGTACAAGCTGGTATGAAACATCTTGATATTCTAGCAACTTGATGCCCCCCCCCCGATGTCCCGTGGTGCCAACCGAGCATCAGACCTCCACATAACCTTTAGAAGAATTGAATCAATCATCAGTAATGTTCCCACAAAGAAAATTTCACCTTTGAGTTCTTTTTTTTTTTTTTTTAAGATTTTATTTATTTATTTGACAGACAGAGATCACAGAGATCTGCAGAGAGGCAGGCAGAGAGGGTGGGGGAAGCAGGTTTCCTGCTAAGTAGAGATCCTGATGCGGGGCTCGATCCCAGGACCCCGAGACCATGACCCAAGCCAAAGACAGAGGCTTTAACCCACTGAGCCACCCAGGCACTCCCACCTATGAGTTCTTTAAAGAAGAAATAATGCCAGTCTCACTCCAACTTTTCCGCATACCAGAAAAAGAGGGAATACTTCCCAATGCTTTGTAACAAGTACAGTGCAAAAAAATTATAGACCAATGTCTCTCGTGAATATAGACACAAAAATCCTTTTTTCTTTTTTTCTTTTCTTTTTTTAGATTTATTTGAAAGAGAGAGACATGGCAAAAGAGGGAACACAAGCAGGAAGCGTGGGAGAGGGAGAAGCAGGCTCCCGGCTGAGCAGGGAGCCCAATGTGGGGCTCTGTTTTAGGACCCCAGGATCATGACCTAAACCAGAGGCAGATGCTTAATGACTGAGCCACCCAGGCGCCCTAGATGGAAAAATCTTAAACAAAACATTAGCAAACCAAATCCGGCAGTATCGCAAAATGATACTGCCTTGTGAGAAAATTAGGTCTTGTTCAGAAATGCAAGGTTGGCTTAACGTTTGAAAATCAGTTGATGTAATTTTCCACCTTAAAAGTTAAAGGAGAAAGACATGATCATCTCCATAGATGCAGGAAGAGTTCAACGTCTGTTTGTTTTAAAATGTGTCGCAGACTACGAATACAAGGGAATTTCTTTATCCTGGTAAAGGTATCTGCAAAAAACCTATGGCAAATATCCTAGTTAATGGGGAAATATTGAAAGCATTCTCCTTGAAACTGATAGCAAAGCAAGGATGGTCACAATCCCCATTTCCATTAAACACTGTACCAGATATCCTAGACCTGTGTTTTCCGAAGTAGTAGCCACTAGTCACCTGTGACAAATGAGATCTTGAAATGTGACTAGTCGCAATTGAGATGTAAGAGCAAAATTCAGTACATACTAGATTTAAAGACTTAGTGGGCAAATAATACATTATATGTTAATAAAAATAAGTTTAAAAAAAAGACCTAATACAAAAAAACTCTTAACATCATAAAATGTTTCATTAATAGTTTTATGTTGATTACATATTTTATAAATTAAGGTTATATGAAATATATTATAAAAATTAATTTCACCTGCTTCTTTTGATTATTTTAACATGGCTACTAGAAGATTTCACATTATGCGTGTGGCCGGCATATATGACTCACATTAGGTTTCTCCTGGACAATGCTGTCCTAGAAAGCAAGACAACAAAAAGAAAACAAAAGTAATAGGATTAGAAATAAACAAAACTGTCCTTATTTTCAGATTCTTTGTAGAAAATCAAAGAAATTCTTCAGATTATTTTTTCAAATTAATAAAAGAATTTAGCAAAATTGTTGGATTAAAAAAAACAGCATATAGGGGTGCCTGGGTGGCTCAGTTGATTTTCTGCCTTCAGCTCAGGTCATGATCCCGGGATCTTGGGATGGAGCCCCATGTCGGGCTCTCTGCTTCTCCCTCTCCCTCTGCCTGCTGCTTCACCTGCTTGTGCTCTATCAATCTGTGTCAAATAAATAAGCAAAATATTTTTTAAAAGATGAAGTACAGTAAGATATCATTTATAGCATAATAAAAATATGTTGGGGCGCCTGGGTGGCTCAGTTGGCTAAGCATCCGACTCTTAATCTCAGCTCAGGTCATGATCTAAGGGTCGTGAAATCAAACCCCATGTCTGGTTCCATGCTCAGTGCAGTGTCTGCGTGAGACTCTCTTTCTTGGGACACCTGGGTGGCTCAGTCGGTTAAGCATCTGCGTTTGGCCTAGGTCATGATCCTTGGGTCCTGGGATTGAGTCCCGCATCGGGCTCCTCCCTGAGCAGGGAGCCTGCTTCTCCCTCTGCCTGTCCTTCCCCTGCTTGCTCAGTCTCTCTCTCTCTGACAAATATGACAAATAAATAAATAAAATCTTAAATATAAATAAATAAACTTCTAAAAAAAAAAAGATTCTCTCTCTCCCTCTCTCTCTGCTCCTCTTCCCACTCACTCACTCTCTCTTTCAAATAAATACTTTAAAAAAATATTTAAGTGGGGGCACCTGGGTGGCTCAGTGGGTTAAAGCCTCTGCCTTCAGCTCGGGTCGTGATCTCGGGGTTCTGGAATCGAGCCCTGCGTCGGGCTCTCAGCTCCACAGGGAGCCTGCTTCCTCCTCTCTCTCTCTCTGCCTGCCTCTCTGTCTACTGGTGATCTCTGTCTGTCAAATAAATAAATAAAATCTTAAAAAAAAATATTTAAGTACCTGGGAATAAACCGAATGAAAATACACAAGGTCCTTATGGAATAAAACTTTATATGCAGAGATGTTAAAGACTAGATAAAAATGGAGGGTTAACATAGAAAACAAACAGGTAGGGGCAACTGGCTGGCTCAGTCGGTGGAGCATGGGACTCTTGAACTCAGGGTTGTGAGTTTGAGCCTCATGCTGGGTGTAGAGATTATAAAATCTTTAACAAACAAACAAAGAGGTGGTTATCTGAGGGGAGGTCGGGGGGCGCTGGGGGAAATAGGTGAAGGGGATGAAAAGTACACTTATCACGATGAGCACTGAGTAAGGTATAGAATTGTGGAATCACCATAAGCTACACCCAACAATAACCCTAACATTGTATGTTAACTATACTAGAATTAAAACTTTTTTTTAAAATGGAGAGTTGAGCCATGTTCGTAGATTTAAAGACTCAGTAATGGAGCCATGTCAGTTCTCTCTAAATTGATCTATATAGAGTCACAGTAATCCTAATCAAAGTTATCCAATTTCTTGGAACTGGATAGGCTGTAGGTAACATTTATATGGAAGTGCAGAGTGCTGAGACTAGCCAGGGTACCCCTGAAGGAGAAGAAGGTAAGAGAAGGGAGACAGGAGAAGAAATTGTCCCCAGCAGACAGCAAGACATAACTCAACAAACAGATATGGAGGGAAGAAGGGAGAGAGATGGAGGCGGCTAGTCAGTGGGTATGAGCTTTTCAGTAGATGGCACTGAGATGATTAGTTGCTCATAGGAGAAAAAAATGCAGTTAGGTCTTCTACATCACAGAAATGTATCCTATATGACTCTCACGCTTAATGAGAAAAGCAGAACTCTGAAACTTGCAGAGATGACATTTTACAATATCTTTTTTTTTTTTTTTAAAGATTTTATTTATTTGACAGACAGAGATCACAAGTAGGCAGATAGGCAGGTGGGCGGGGGATGCAGGCTCTGCACTGAACAGAGAGTCCAACGCAGGGCTCGATCCCAGGACCCTGAGATCATGACCTGAGCCGAAGGCAGAGGCTTGAACCCACTGAGCCACCCAGGTGCCCCATTTTACAATATCTTTATTCATGTGAGGTAGGGAATAATTTCTTCCACGAGAAACAAAGAACACAAGTCACACCAGAAACAACACGTTAATGTTATAAACTTTACCAAAGACTATCTAGACAGTTAAAAAAGGAAGAAGTATTTAAAATACTCATTAGTTGACAAAGGAAAGTACGTGAGGACTTCCTATGAATCGAGAAGGAGGACAGACCAATTGGAACAGAAATACAGGAGTTGAGAAGAAGGGCAAGAGACTTGAACCCTCACTTCACCAAGAGGAACCATGAATGACCGATACCATGACAAGTCGCCCAACTTCTTAGGCAGTGCAAACACAAGCCCCCAATGAGACGGACCACTTCACCCCCACCCAGTAAGCAGAAATTGAAAAGTCCTATAATGGCCGGTCCTGATGGGAGCGTAGAAACCACGTGGGCTCACACACCATTGGCGAGAATTACAGTGGGAATCAGGTTGGCACTCCTGGCTACATTTAAACCTGCCTGGAGTCTGTGAGCCAAGCAGTTTGTCTCCTAGGGACACGCCTCAGAGGCATGCCTGTACACGTGCACCCCAAAATCTGTTTTTAGATGTTCATAGCAACGGTGTTTGTGGAAACCCGAAACTGGAACCCGCCCGCCCCCAAATCCAGCAGGCTGAGCAAGTGAAGCCTGGAATATTCACACGCTGGGTTCTTATTCAGCATCAGGGCTGAAGGAAGGCAGCAATATGCATCGGCTTGGATGGGCCTTCCAAAATAATGTTTAATCGAAGAAATAAGAATGCAAACCATATGGTACCATTTATATACAGCTCGAAACCAGGCAAAACTAATACTGTTTTGTGTAGGGCTTCACGCATTGATGGTAAAACCAATGGAAAAAGAAGAAATTCTTTTTTTTTTTTTTAAGATTTTATTTATTTATTTGACAGATAGCGATCACAAGTAGGCAGAGAGGCAGGCAGAGAGAGAGGAGGAAGCAGGCTCCCTGCTGAGCAGAGAGCCCGATGCGGAGCTCGATCCCAGGACCCTGAGATCATGACCTGAGCCAAAGGCAGAGGCTTTAACCCACTGAGCCACCTAGGCG
>NC_081562.1:9010613-9137844 GCF_022355385.1 Mustela nigripes | reverse complement strand
GATGCGGAGCTCGATCCCAGGACCCTGAGATCATGACCTGAGCCAAAGGCAGAGGCTTTAACCCACTGAGCCACCTAGGCACCCAGGAAATGAGGAAATTCTTATTGAAGATATCAAAATAATGATTCCCCCTTGGGGAGCCAGGAAAGTATGAACCCAGAGGAACACATAGTCCTGATGATGGACCCTTTCTTGATCTGGCAGTTGTTTATGTGGGTGTCTGCTTTATTATTATTCTTTGAATGTCCATATGTTTTATAGACCCTTACATGTATTATGTGTCACAATCCAAAAATTCTATTAAATTTAAGAGAAATGTTTCCGGAGCTGTAGTTAGGGGGCCATGCTCTACAGGGCATGGTAGGCTATGTTGAGGAGTTTTGTCTTTATCCTAAAAGTACCAGATAGTTTAAGGGGAAATTACAGCTGAAAGAGAAGTACTAAGAGTAATAGAGGAGGTCCTGGGTGGCTCAGTCGGTTAAGCATCTGCCTTTGGCTCAGGTCATGATCTCTAGGTCCTGAGATGGAGCCCCCAGGCCCCACGGGGGCTCCCTGTTCTGTAGGGAATCTGTTTCTCCCTCTGCCCCTCACCCCTGCTTTTGCTCTCTTTCTCTCTCTCAAATAAAATAAAATAAAATACTCAACCCAGGATGTTTGGGTTGAAAGCTTCCCAGAGAGATTTTAGGAGATATCCCATGAGCAAAACAAGAAAAAAAAAATATTTTGAGAAAGGAGCCATCAGAATATAAGAACAAATTCTTGGATGTTTAAAAACATCGTTGAAATTTTCAAAACTAACAAAGAACTAGTGGATCCTAGGACATAGCACAAAGATGTAAAACATGAAAACAAAAAGCAAGAGGTATAAAGGGTCTATCTAGGTCCAACATCTGCTATCAGATGTTTCAGAAAAAGAAAGTAGGAGGCTAACGGGGAGGAAATGGCCAAATAGAAAAGAATTTTCCAGCGCCAAACAGAGATAGCATTACCAAATTGAAAAGCTTGTCAACGGATGAGAAGGATGAGAAGGATTTTTTTTTTTTTAAAGTAGGTTTCATGACCAGGATGGAGCCCAAGGTGGGCTTGAACTCACGACCCTGATGAGATCAAGACCTGAGCTGAGATCAGGAGTCAGACTTAATTGACTGAGTCACGCAGATGCCCCCACAATTTTTAAAAGGCGCCTATCCACACTAAGAAATGTCTGAACATTAGGATTTTAAAAATTAAAAACTTTCTGTTTGAAAGAAAATCATGGGGGTGCCTGGGTGGCTTGGTTGAGCATCCAGCTCTTGATTTCGGCTCAGGTCATGGTCTCAGAGTTGTGAGATGGAGCCCCATGTCAGGCTCTGAGCCGGGTGTGGAGCCTATTTGGGATTCTCTCCCACTCCATTTTTCCCTTTCCCCTCCCCCGCCCGTCGCTCTGTCTGTCTTTCTAAAAAGTAAAATAAAATAAAACAAAATCACAAAGAAAGGAGTATCAATCAGTCTGACATGACCGGTAACAGAGGCCAGAAGACAGCAGAGAAAGAAATTCAAATTCTAAGGGAAAATTACTTTGAACCAAAAATTATATACCTTCTGGGTCAGTTAAAAATGGTCTATGTAACAGAAAATATGACTGACGCACCTGAAATGAACAGAAGGTCATTTTTGTTGGGCTGGCAGGAAGGGCTACCAAAGATGGCGAAAGTTCCCGCCACAAGACCTGAGCTCCGACAGGAGAACAAAGGCCCAAGCAGGAATCTGAGACCCCCGCCCCGGGCTCCTGTGGACCAATGGGATCTCGATGAGCAGGCAGGATATCCAAATAAGGGAAACTTGCCAAAAGACCCCTGAGCTTTCCCCAAGACCCCTTAAAAGCCCCCTCCTCCCTGCCTTGGGCACGACTTCCGCCGCTCTGCTTTCCAGAGTCGCAGAACCTCGCCCGAGGGTGCCCACCTCCTCCCGGCGCAACTTTCCTGGCTCCCCTTCTCTTGAGCCCTGAAACTTCGCCGGAGAGTGTTTTTAATAAATCTTGCCTTGCACCCACTTTGCCTGGTGTTGTGTTTATCTCGCCGGAAAAAAGAAAAAACTTTACAATTTTCTCATCTAAGAAGACATGTAGGAAGTAGTGCCTGCTTACTCCATAGATCAGAGACATCAGGTCAAGCCTCTCTGTGATTCCACAGACCTCTACCTTGTGTTTATTGACACATGGTCACAAGATAGCCGCTACAGCTCCAGACATCACATCTTCCTCTCAAGAAGGAGGAGAAAGGTTGGTGCCACAAGCTTATGGTCCCTTTTACCCTGATTTTATCAGGAAAACAAAGCTTACCCAGGAAACCCAAAAAAACTTCTGCTTATAGTTCAGTTGCCAGAAGTGTGTCGCATAGCTCATCCTGGCTGCCAAAGAGCCCAAGGAAGCAGGTAGTTAGCCAAATTACATTTCTGCCCCATACTGGGAAAGGGGTTCTGTGAGCAAGAAATAAGTGAGGGAATAGATATCCAATAGGCAACTAGAAGATTAGCCTCAATAGCCAAATTCAACTATGAGGGCTCAATAAAGACATTTTTCTGACATGAAAGAGCTCTGAAAACCTGCCTCCTGAACATCCCTCATTAGGAAGTTCTTTCAGAATCTACATCAGGGAGAATGGCAGTGGATCAGGATAAACAATGCTAGCTATCAGGGCGCCTGGGTGGCTCAGTCAGTTAAGCATCTGCCTTCAGCTTGGGTCAGGATCCCAGGGTCCTGGGATTGAGCCCCCCTATTGGGGTCCCTGCTCAGTGGGGAGCCTGCTTCTTCCTCTCCCTCTGCCTCCTCCCCCATGCTTGTTCTCTCTCTCTCTCTCTCTCTGTCAAATAAGCAAATAAAATCTAAAAAAAAAAAAAAAAAATGCTAGCTCTTAGACCAAATACACACACACACACACACACACAGTCTCAGTAGTTAAATACTTGAAGAGTTAATCTCTTGACCACCTTAGAATCCAGTGTAGGTTAATGGGGCTGGGGTTGTGGGGAGGGGAGGCTGCTCCACACAGTCATTCAGGACTCAGACTTCTGTCTGGCTGTTCCACCATCCCCTGGAGCCTCAGAGTCCTCCATGGGAACATGTAGTTGTTGCACAAAGGGAAAGCATGTCACTTCCATGGAAATAACACACCTTCCAGGCACATTTCATTGGCAAGAACTAGACATGGTGCAAAGAATTGATGCAAGGGATTGAGTCATCTCTCATGGCACCAAGGGAGCAGAGGAGCTTATGGACTTTGGTGAGCACCTGTCAGTACAAGAGGTCAAAATCAAATCAGAGAGAAGTGTAAGAAATCAGAAACAAAGGGATTTATCCAGGAGTCCAGTGGAAGGGTACCAGTGGCGGCATGTCTAGGAAGCAATTTTCAGGTCTCTGGGGCATCTGCTTGGAGCAGAATCACTGGGTTGTAAATGGCAACTTTTAGAGAAACTATCAAACTGTTTTCTACACGGGCTGGACTATTTTATATTCCATTAACACTGTGGGAGAGTTCCCGGTTGCTCCACACCCTTGCCAACACTTGATATGGTAAGTTTTTCCCATTTTAACTATTTATTGTATTGTGCTGATAGAGTATAGAAAACTTGCCTTTCTCTAACAACTAATGATATTGAGCATCTTTTTGCTTCTTTATTTGTCATTCTATATGCTCTTTGGTAAAGTGTGTTTTTAAATCTTTTGCCCATTTCAAAAGGCAGGTTGTCGTATTTCTGAGTTTCAAGAATTTGTTCATTTATTTATACATTTCAAGTCCTTTATCAAATAAATGTCTTGCAAATATTTTCTCCCAGATTGGGGCTTGTCTTTTAATTTCTGTGTCTTTCCAAGAATGAAAGCTCTTACTTTTAGGTATATGATCCATTATGAGTTAATTTTTGTATACGATGTGAGGTGAGGATTCAGGCTCATTTTGTTTTTCCATATGATTATCCAACTTATCAATTCCCCTCCCCAAAAAAGGCTGATTGAATTTTTATTGAGATTATGTTGAGTCCATGGCTCAATTTTGAAATGACTGACAGCTTAACAATATTGAATTTTCCAGCTCATGAAAATATTATAACTCTTTGTTTAACAATAGTTAATATTTAGTTCTTGTTTAATTTCTTTCAACAATGTTGACATTCTGAGCAATGTTCTGTAGTTCTGGCTGTATTATTGCTAGATGGTCATGTCAGAGTTATCCCTAAGTGTTTCTTTGCTGCATTATGTGGCATTTTTAAATGTCACTTTCCAATTGTTCATAACCAGTATACAGAACTAAATTTAACCTTGTATCCTACAAAAAGTGCCATACTCACTTATTAGTTTTATTATATTTTATAAATTTCACTCAGTTTCCTACATCGAAGATCACGTCTGAGACTAAAGGCAATTTTCCTTCATTTCCAGTCTGAATGCCTTTGTTTTTCTTCCCTTATTGCACTGGCTACGACCTCTAGTATGATGTCGACTGGAAGTATGGAGGGCAGACATCTTTGTCTTTTTCCTGATCTTAAGGAAAAAGCACTCAGAGTTTTACCAGTATTAATGACATCTGTTATAGGGTTGTTTTTTGTTTTGTTTTTGTAGACACACTTTATTAGATTGAGAGAGTTTCCTTCTATTCCTAATTTGCTGAGAGTTTTCATTATAACTGTGTTGATTTTATCAGATGCCTTTTCTGCATCTATTGAGATAATCATATGGTTTTTCTTATCAAGTTAACTACTATGGTGAACTAACATATGATTTTTAAGATCATTAATAAAGTTAGTCATACTGTCTACAGTTTGCATTTTAAATATAAAAATGCAGATTCTCAGCCCCCAAAAGGGTGTCTCAGACCCTCCGTCTGGCTCAGCTCCCACCCAATTTTCAATTCCTTCCTCTTCTCCCAAGCGCTGTGGTCACTACCTACCACCACCTTCTTTCCCAGATCAAGCCACCAGCACCCCTCACCTTGGACCCTGCTGCCTCTTCCATCCGGCACTTACAGCCGGCGCATCATTTCCTACGAACCACTTATAAGACTGTGATTCCAAATAAGCAATATGGATTTGGTCTTTTTCCCATCTCCGGCACAGCACTTCTAAAACCCTTGGAATTTCCTAAATGATAAGAGCAATAAAGTTGTCTTGATATTTCTAAGGAGCCCCTTTCAACTGCATCTGAGTTTATGTTCATGAAGTGACTTTGGGGAAACAACTAAGGATGGGGGCTGGTTGCCAGAGGAACTTGCCAGGTGATTACAGGGTTCAAGCTTTCAGCCCCAACCCCTTGAATTCCGGCGGGGTGGAGGGAGTGGGGCTGGACGTTGAATTGTTGAATCAGTAGCCAATGGCCAGTGACTTAATCAGTTGTGCGTATGTAATAAAGCCTCCATAAAAAACCAAAAGGATGAGGTTCAAAGAGCTTCCGGATTGGTTTATACCTGGAGGTCTCAGGAAAGTGGTGTGCTTAGAGAGCATAAAAGCTCCACACCCAGGGTTAAGCATCTGCCTCTAGCTCAGGTCATGGTCCGAGGGTCCCGGGATGGAGATCTGCATCGGGCTCCCTGTTCGGTGGAAGGCCTGCTTCTCCCTCTCCCACTGCTTGTGTTCCCTCTTTCACTATGTCTCCCTCTATCAAACAAATAAATAAAATCTTAAAAAAATTTTTTTTAACTTTAAAAAACTGCACACCCTTTCTCCAAATCTTGCTCTGTGCATCTCTTCCATCTGGCTGTTGCTGAGCTGTATTCTTTTACAACAAACCAGTAATCTAGTGAGGAAACTACTTTCTGTAGTTCTGAGAGCTGCTCTAGCAAATTAATCGAACCCGAGGAAGATGTCATGAGAACCTCCCACTTACAGCAGGTCAATTGGTCGGAAGCACAGGTGTGAAACTTGGACTTGGGATTGGCATCTGAAGTGGGGTATGGTGTGGGGGAGACTTGTAGGACTGAGGGACCCTTAACATGTGGGATCCAACACTATCTCCAGGTAGACAGAAACAGAATTGAGTTAATTGCTTGGTGGTGTTGGGAAACACAATGGACCACGCTTCAGTGGCTCTCAGCTCAGGACCTCCATACTTTTCCAATGCAGGTTCCTTCCTTGGCATTCCCCACACACCCTCCTGTGATCACCATGGACCTCTACCTCTACCAGCCGCTGTTGTGTCCATCCTTGAAAATGAAGCTCAAGGGTGCCTGGGTGGCTCAGGTCATGATCTCAGCTGCTGCCTGCGGCTCAGGTCATGATCTCAGGGTCCTGGGATTGAGTCCCGCATCATCGGGCTCTCTGCTCAGCAGGGAGCCTGCTTCCTCCTCTCTCTCTCTGCCTGCCTCTCTGCCTACTTGTGATCTCTCTGTCAAAATAAATAAATAAAATCTTTAAAAAAAAAAGAACGAAAGAAAAAAAGAAAATGAAGCTCAAACATCCCTTCCTCCATCCCAGGCTACCCTTCTCCCTGACCCCCAGCAACACCCCTGGGCTTCCCCCAATCACAGCCCTGATCCCCATCAGGCTGCTCCAGGACAGGGAACACATCGGATTCATCTCACCATCCTCCGCTCTGCCTACAGCGAGGCACAAGATAGGGAGTTAGTGTTTGTTGAGTGAGCAAATGAATGCTCAGTGAGAAGCTGGCTTAAGCAATGCATGGGGAAGAGGGCAGAAGACGAGGGATTACACAAGAGGGCCTGGGAGGGCTGTTAAAGGGCCAGCTTCAGCTGAAAAACTGATTGCCGAGAGATGGCTACAGGATGTCCAAGGTGCCTTTTCAGAGCTCTCCTCCTGAGCTCAGGGGGACAGTGGGATGCACTGTGACCACCAGGTGGCGCCAGGCTCCCAGGCGTCCTGCTACCCAGGCTTTGCTCCCCAACTTCCCTCAAGGGATAGAACCCCAAAGAGGGCAGAGCCAGAACCTGCAGGACCCCAGCAGCAACAGAAGAGGGTCCCCTACGCAGGTCCTGGGTGTCACTTCAGATCCTCAGGGTGTCTTACCCCATTTCCTTTTCTGCCCCAGAGATTCCACCACTGGAGATGGGATGCCTGCTCTTGGCTACAAAACCCCTCAGGGAGGATGGGGGTGATGAGTGTGTCACAAGGAAAATGGAAGAGAACAGGACTTGGGTCCAGAAGACCAGAGCTCCAGTCCCCATCCTGACATTTCCTGGCTGTGTGACGTGGGTACTCAGAGGCTCCGTCTCACCATGTACCGGAACGTTCTGACCGCTTCACACTTAATACTCAGTTAATCCCTCCACCACCCTAAGATGTAGAAACCACCATTAGCCCCATTTTACAGGTGAGGAAACTGAGGCACGGAGAAGGTAAGGAGCTAACTAAAGGCGACACAGCTAGGCTGTGGGTCCTGCCCCACCCCCCCACCCCCCTCCCCCGCCAGCCCCTGCTAGGGAGGGATTAGACATGGATGGTCGGGCTGGGAGGGGAGAAGAGGGTGGGACCGAGACCCCAAGAATGACCCAGAGGGTCCAGGGTGGCAGGGGAAGCCAAGCCGACCGAGGAGAAGTCAGTAGAGAGAGGCTCTTGGAGCCAAGCAGGAGGGAGATACAAGCGGCGCTGAAGGCCCTTGGGAGATGTGGCCGTTTCCAGAGTGATGGCTACAGCAGGGGGGTGAGGGAGCAGACGGAGAGGCAGCATGGGGACAAGAGGGAGGGGGGAGAAGGATGGCGGAGCTCGGTCAAGGGGCTTGTCAGTTTGTTTTAGGGCAGACACTGAGGATGCACTGCTGGGGGAGAACCAGCAGAGAGGTGAGGACTGCTGGAAGGGCAGCTGATGGTTCTGGAAGGAGAAGGCAGGAGGGAGGAAAACCAGGAACTTCCACAGTGTCATGTCCTTGGGTCCCCTCAGGCGTCCCCTCTCGTTCTGCAGAGGCGCACGTTGAAGTCTGGAGAGGGTAGAGGACTCGCAGAGAACCCAGGCCATGCCCTCCATCCTGGGACCTTGGCTCCCCGCAAAGCTCCTGCTGGGTGCCGAGCTCTGACCAGTCCAGGGAGGGAGACAACACAGCCGGACCCAATATCTGAGCCCCGAGACCAAGATCACTACCAGGAGACAGAAGCCAAGGGAGGTGGTTCCAGCCTCTGGGGCTGTGAGTTCCCTGCTTTCTCTCCCTCCTCCTCTGGCCGTTTCCACCTCTGTCCGGAGGGCCGGGGTGCGCCTAGGGGCCAGAAGCGGAGCTGTCCTGGGGACCGCCCGTTAGAAGGCTTCTTAGGATGACTCTCCGGATGCTGTTCTGCCCTTGCGGGTATGTAAACTCTCGGGGTCCTCCAGCACCCCAGAAGATGGGTGCTCTCACACTCCTCTTCGTAGAAGCAGGGAAACAGGTGCACGGACCAAGCATCTTGCCCAAGGCACTCTAGCTAGCGGCTCTTGCGGCCAGAACCTAGCCGCCTGCGAGCATATTATGTCCTGTGTTGTGGAAACCCCTCGCCGTCAGGCTGTCAGAAGGGGCCTGAGGCCTGACGGTCCAGACTCAAGCACGAGGCCAGCTTGCTGCCTCCTCTGACAGAACCCTTCATGCCACAGACGAGGACACTGAGTCTCAGAGGGAGATAACTCAACAGAGTCCCCCCACCCCTTGTGTGGAGCAGAACCCAAACTGGACTCCAAGCCCATCGCCCCTTCCTCAGCCACTTCTGATCCCCCTTTGTCCCTTTCTGTCCTAGAAGGCCAGCCCGGGTCCCCATCTGACCTCCTGGGGCCCCTCCCGGCGTGGCCCACCTGCTCCAGAAACGCCACACCGCCCACGGGACTCTGTCCCTTTCCTGCATCCCGTTTCAACAGCCCCCACGAGGATTTCCAGCAGGATTGGAAGACATCCTGGTCCTGCCCTACCCCCGCGGCAGGTGGGTGAGGGACACTGATGAGGAAGCAGGGTGTGGGCAGGCATGTCCTTTCCGGGGCGCACCTGAGGCCCTCAGGTGTAGCCAGAACCCCAACTGCTGTGTTCGAAGCTCAGCTTCTGGCTGAGAAGGCCGAGGGCCCAAGGGAGGGCTGGGTCTGGACCGAGATTCATTTCCTCCTGGCCTCCAAGCACACCTGCTCCTGCAGCTTGCCAAGCCCACGTCTCTGCTCCTTTTCCTGGGGGACGCCCCACGGTTACCTCATCTCTTCTCAGCTGCCCCTCTTTCCCTGGTCCGTCTCAGCCTTCCAGGCCCCCAGCCGGCCCGGGACAGCCTCCCTGCTCTCCACGGTGCCCGCCTCACCCCCCAGTGCCACAGCTCCTCACTGAGGCTGGTTGTGCAGGAGCTCGGCGGGACCCAGGGCCTCCTCCACCATCTCTCCATCTATGACTGGGCAGACAGAGGCCGCTAACCCATGGGTTCCTCGGGGCATGGCTGGAGGTTGACCCTCTGTGTGTCCCCAAGACCTGGCATGGAGCCAGCACAGGACAAATTCTGCAGCATGGCCTGCCTGAGATGGCAGATGGAATCATCTGGGCTGGAATCCAGCTCTACTGTTACATGCTGTGCAGCCTAGGGCTAGTTCCTCAACCTCTCTGAGCTTTCTGTTTCTCCTGTGTAAAAACTGGGAAAAACGAGGCCTGTTTCATAGGGTTGTAGTGAGAATTGCTAAGACAATGTATGCAAACTTAAATATGTCAGTAGAAGGTGGTTATCTCTCATTTATTCAGTAAATACTGGTTGAACACTTACGATGTGTCATTGATGCTGAGTTCAAAAAGGAAGAAACCGAGTCAGCAGACCCCAGGTTCCCCAAACTCCCATTCTGGGCTCTTGCTGGGTGTGTCCCCTCCCCCTGTTCCTACTCTGTCTAGAACTAGCCTCCAGATGATCTAACTGTCCCATCACCGGCCTGCTCAGAGGCAACCAGGGGGCACGGGTGCCTTGAGTGCCAGGCGCTGGCTCCTGGGGGTGGCCCTCTGTGCCTGCCTCCTGCGATCTGGCTCCCACATCTGTTTCCCACCAGGTCTCCTCTTCTTTTGTGACACCAAATTCCACTGCAGTCACGTGGGTCCAGTTCCCATGCCGGGAACACGGTGGGCTTTCCCATCAGCGAACCCTTGTGCGAGCTGCGCCCTGACCAGAACGGCCACCCACTTCATCACCTCCAGATAAACTCCTATCAGCTTTTTCCTCTTCCTCCGTGTGGCCTCCTTGATGGCCGGGGTCAGCCCTGAGCCTCCAACAGTCTCCACTAAGGGTCCTCCAAGAGCTCTCTTCGTGCAGAATCCCAGGGTCGGAGGGCCTGTGCTCGGTCTTGCACAGTCAGGTGCTTCCCCTTACAGGATCTGGGGAGGAACAACGGCGTGGGGAGACATGGGGATGACACACTAGCCCATCGGGTCCCCCTAAGCCTTCAGTGGAGGTTACAGAGCTGGGTTTGGTCAAGGCTATTGAGGGGAAGCAGGGGGAGCCAGGCTAACCTTGAGGGGGGCTCAGAAGTGGGGCGACTCAGCAGAGGCGCCATCGGGAAGGACTCTTCCTCCCCAGGAACCTTCTGCTGAGAAGGAAGTATTATTTAACCGACATTGTGTTGGGAGGGGAAACACGGGGTCCCTGGAACTCAGCCAGCCTCCTGCCTTCAGGCTGTTTGGCTTTGTTTGTTTTTTTGGCCTTTTTTTTTTTTTCCTTTTTCTTCGGGCTAATTGTTCTCATTAAATCTTTTTGTCCTGTTTTGTTTTTTACGAGGCTGACAATGCTGCACGGTGCTCGGCGCTGCTTCCTGTGTTTCTGCCCCAGCACAGGCCTCCGTGGGGCCTTGCTTCCTGTTGTGCGCAGTCACCATGACGACTCAAGGCCCTGGTGGGCTCCATGGGGTTGTAGGGGGGGAGCCTGGCGGGGGGGGGGGGGGGGGCGCTAACATGGTTGACATCACCGGGTAAGGAGGCAAGGGTCCCATCCGGAGGGGGTTGAATGGGGGCCGGGCAGGCAGTGGCGGGAGCCTGGTGCATTGCTGAGGGGTGACTCACAGCCTGGGAAGGGGAAGAATGCCCTCACATTCTTTTGGGAGGTAAACAAGGTCAGGGAGTGCGGCTAGGATCCTGTTTACCTGACCCTGGCCCCCCGGGGGACCAGCAACCAGTGCGGGACAACACACTGGAACAGAACCAGCCAGACCTCGGGGGCTAAGGGAACAGGAGGGAAGGCCAGGAGAAGGTGAGGGGCCTGTAGCTCTAGCCCAGACACCCTTCAAGAGGGCTGGTGGGAGCCAAGGCAAGACTGGGATTCAAATTACAGCTCTGCTAAGTGACAGTTCTGTGCCTTTGAGCAGGTCACCTGGGCCGCCACCACCCCCAGCCTCGGTTTACCCTCTTTCTCATGGGCTAATCCCCCTGTGTCGATGGCTATGTTCTCCAGTCCCATGGGGGCTGGCATGGGGTGGCCCAGGGGCTGGGCACAGCCTAATGTTCTGCAGGCCTCTCTGTCCCCCACCTGCCAACAGACCTCCGTCCAGGGCTAGGCACTCCAGACTCCTGGGCCAGCAGAGGAGGGCTGCACTGCACCCTCGGGGTGATGCCCCCACGGTGCAGCCCCGCTGAAGGGCCAGGGACAAGCTGGGCTCCGGAAGGAGGAGGTGGGTGCATAGCGGCAGAGGTCGAGGCTCCTGCAAAGTCACAGGGCTGGAGTCAGGGCAGCTCAGGCTGTCCCCGCAATCACTGCATCATCTCCTTCCAGTCTTCCCAGAGCCCCACTTCCTATTCCTGAACCCCCCGAGGGACAGCTTCCCCCGCTCATCACAGCAGGTCTGGAGGAGGTGAGCCATGGGGATGTACCTCTGCCAAACTCTGGGATTCACTGGTGCTGGGATCCTTCGAGAACAGCCAGCGAGAGGCCTAGAGCAGACCTTCCAGCCCTCGTGTCTCAGAGACAAGCCTCCACTGCAAAACAGACCAGCTACCAAGAGGAAGGGGCTGCCTTTCTGCAACATGCCCCCCAACTCCTGCAGTTGCAGGGGGGCGGCACCAGGAGATGGTCCCTAGCAGCCACAGTGGCATTGAGGCCACCTAGCCTCATGGCTGAGAGTAAGGACGTCAGAGTCAAGGTTGGCCTGGATCAAGTCTGGCTTTGCCACTTGCCAGCTGGGGCGCTCAGGCAAGTTCCTCAGCCCCTCTGAGCCTCAACTTCCAGATCTGGAAAACAGCCTCTCCCAGGGTTTTCTGTGAGATTTAGTGAGTGAATACACATGAGAGACTTAGCACATAGTAGGTCCTCAGCATCATGCTGAACCCACACAGACCCACTGCGTCCTGCCCTGCAGTGCCAGAGCCCTGGGTCCCTCGGCCCGGGTGCCCACCCCAGGGCAGGAGCCATGCTCAGCACATGCCCTGAGGTTTTCCCATAAGGGGGTTGGACTTGGGCTTCCCTTGACGGGGAATATCCTGTTCTGGGAGTGGGGGGAGGAAGAGGAGCGGGAAGGACGCAGCCGCTCCACATTCCTGGCATTCTTGGCGACAGCCCCGTCCAGCTGCTTTGAGCTGCCACTGCCGGGCACTGGCTCAGGTCCAGGCTGTCTCGGCATGACAGGACAGCCTCCCACTTGGGGTACCCTTGGGCTAGGGGCACTAGGGGACCCCTCTGGTCCCAGTCCCACTCACCCCATGCCGTCCCAGAAGCAGACAAACCCCCACTCTGTAAAGAGAGGTTTGGGGGGTCTGGGGACAGTCGTGTCAACAGGAGAGGGGTTCAGCTTTTGGTTCTACCTTCTGGGGTCCCCCCCCAGCCTGCGCCTTTCCCCCCAGGGAAGCTCTGGATAGTAGCCAGAGGACAGAGGTGGATGGGTGGAGAGGGGAGGGGGAGAGGGCGCCTGGCTTCCACCTCTTGTGGCTGGGACAGTCATTTTCCTTCTCTGAGACTCAGTTTCTCCATCTACAAAAGGGGAGGGCTGGCTCCCTCCTTTAAGCAACCTCGGCCCTGCTACACTGTGGTGCCGTGATCTAATGATCACTCTAGAGAACCTCTTCTTCTGACCAAGGGCAGAAACCCAGTCGGTCCCTGCCTGGAGTCTGGCCTAGTGCAGGTTAAGTGGTTCTCACTGTTGACCGGGGACCACCTGCTGCTCCATCCTCAGCAACGGTCTGCAGGCTTCTGAGACCCAGAGAACGGGAAACAACACAGTCCCAGGGTGGCCTCGCTCCAGACCCTCCTCCCTGGATATGTCTTGGGGGTCCTAGGTGGGAAATAACTCGTCCAAGATCCCAGGCCCACTTAGCCGGACTGAGCTGACTCAGGACCTCCCGCATTTGCAGCTCCTCCCAAAGCTACCCAGAGCTGAGTTCATTCATTTCCATGTTTCCCTGTAAACAGCCTCTGGTTTCAGACCGTGAGAGCAAGAGCAGTCTGGGAAGGAGCCCGACAGGGCAGATCCCCAGGGGTCCACGTCAGAAATCTCCACTCCTAGGGAGACTAAGCCTGTGAGCAGGTGGCCTCAGACACAGGCACCCCCTCTGCTCCCTGCACTGCTCTCTGCAGCTGGGGGGCTCGGCAGAGTCACAGGGGCCCAGCAGGGAAGGCACAGCGGCTGCTCTGGGGTGGGCACGTCTGGGGTCCTGCCTGGGTGCCAGTCCCCCTCCCCTTCTCCTCTCCTGCAGCTCAAGGACCACCCCCAAGCCCCTCGGCCCCATCCTAGAGGCTCTCCACTGCCCTTGAGGCCCATTGCAGAGTTCAAGAGCTCACTCTGACTCTGGGGACAGAGACTGGGGAACCTGGTCCAGGCCACTTGGGGAGGCAGAAAAAGCTCTTTGCCCAAGTTAGGAGTCGGAAGACATCCCTACGCTTGGACCTCAGCCCTTGCATGACTGCTGGAGAGTTGGATAAGGTGGTCCCTCCAGGCCAGTCCCACTGAGACCCACAGCCGTCCCGGGATTCTGAGATTCAAATTCCCATGCCCCACCCCTCCCTGCAGACCCTTGACCACATTAAACAGAGGAAGCACCATTCTGTCACCTGCCCTTCCCCGGGACCTGCCCCTCACAGTGCAGCCAGGGTCCTGCTCCCAACAACCCCACCTTCCCCATCACTCGATCCCCCTGACGGCCCAGACACGCCCGAAGCCATTGCCGCCACGTGGCCGGGGCCCCTGTCTGCTTCCTGCCTGCTCGTCCTGTGTGTGTCTGTCCCGACATCTGTCTGTCTGAGGGACCACAAAAGGAAAAGGCTGGAACACACCCTGCTGGGTCCACGTGACCAGTGCACTCCTCACCCCCGCTGGGAAATCACCGCCATTGTGGCGACTGGGAGCCACGCGAGTGTGCGCCGGCATGTCTGCGGGCGTGGTGCGTGCATGTGGCGGGGGAGGGTGACACGGGGTGTGTGTCAGGATTTTGTGTGTGTGGAATAATAGGTGAAATGAATTATGATAAACTGAGCGAAATGGGCGGAGTACTAGGCAACCATTAAATATGATGCCTTTGAAGAATCGTGATGACATAAAAAATTGTCACAGTTTAAGAGTTAGTTAAAAAAAAAAAAAGTGCACCCAAAAGAAGAAGTAGAAGCGAATACAGCAACCGCTAATAATTGTTACCTCTAGATTGCTAGATTATGAGTAATCTTGTCTTTCCTTTATACTCTTGGCTATTTTCAACATTTTCTGCAAGGCGCACTTGTTTTTAACCAGAAAAAGGAAAATGAGGTAATATAAAAACAAATTAAAGAGAAAGCAGAAAACAAACATGATTTAAGATAAAAGAAATGAAGGCCTAGTGGAAAATGCTAAGTATGAGACAAAGCCAAATATTCAACTCAAGACAGCGAGCGCTAAGGGAGCACCTACTTGGTACCAAGGCTCTGCTGAGTGTGGAGTTATGGAAATGCTCAAGATATAGCCCTCCCTGGTGACAGCACTGTCCATCAGGAGGGTGGGACAATCACCAGTCACCGATAACAGACACAGATATATTGCAGTTCCCCCCAGCCCTAGAGGGTACCAGAGAAAGAGAGAAAGTGACAGGTGAATCAGGAGGGCTTCGGGGAGGAGGTGACTTTTTTTTTAATATTTATTTATTTGAGTTGGGAAGGAGTAAAGGGAGAGAGAGAGTCCTCAAGCGGACTCCCCACTAAGCACAGAGCCAAACTCGGGGCTTGATCCCAGGACCCTGAGATCATGACCTGAGCAGAAATCAAGTCAGCCACTGGACCGACTGAGACCCCAGGGCTTCAGGGAGGGCATGCAGTAATGGAGGGAAGCACAGTGGGTGGCCAGAAGACCACCCTTTGTCCGGAGCAGGCATGACACACAGGTAGCAGTTCACCCCAAGTCTGCGGTGCTGGGTTGAGCTCTGGGTTCAGAGATTCTGAAGCTAAGTGGGCACTCACAGGGAAAGAAGGCAAGGATTGATTAGCAATTCATTCAAGAACTAGTTGAAGACCTACTGTGTGCCACACACCATCGGGGAAATCCTGCAGTACAGCTTCCACCCCAATGGAGGAAAACAGGCATTTGAACAATTAGAGAATAAAAGATCCGACATGCCGGATGGTAAGAGGCGCTACGAGGAAGGACGAGGCCAGGGCAGGCGGGGGCTGATTCTATGTGACGGTGGGACATCTGATGGGAGGAAAAAGGAAGTGAGGTGTGGAATCTTGAGGAGGAGAGCTTCAGAAAAGGGGAGGGGGACAGCGCATGCAGGGCCCCCGGGGAACGCAGGGAACACGAGGTCAGAGGAGGACCCATAGGTCCGTGTGGGGCTGTGGTGGGGACCTGGGCTTTTCCTCCAAGCGACAGCAGGAGCCTTAGTCGGGGGAGGGCTGAACAGAGAAGTGCACAAACTGACTTGAGCTATAGTAAACCTGCTCTCTGGCGGCCTGGGGTGGGGGGCAGGGAGGGGCAGAGAGAGGTGGGGGCGCCAGGCTGGGCTGGCAGTGTGGGGGTGGGGACAAGGAAAGGGAATCTCAGTGTATTCTGAAGCGGGGAGTAAAGGTGCTGGCAGATTCCAAGACGTGTGTCCCAGCTCTTGAGAGGACGGGGCTGCGACAAGTGAGGGAACAGAGGGAGGCAGCAGGCACTGAGGCTCGGTGGACAACGGCGGAGAACCCCAGGGACGAACCTGAGACATCCACCTGGTGTCGCAGAGCAAGCAGCCAGACCTGGGAGTCTGAAGTCCAGGTCCCAGCTGGGGACACACATTTGGGGGTCATTGCCTTGTGAATGGCAATTAACCCACGAAATAGGAGATTCCCCCCGGGAAGGGATGGACACAAAGAGGAGGTCCAAGGATTGAGGCCTGGGCTCCCCCAACCACTTATTCTTTGGGGAGAAGGGAGGGCACCAGCAGAGGAGCCACGGAGGGGGTGCTCAAGAGAGGAGTGGGGCAAACACGGCTCCTGCAGAGAGGTGGGTGCGAGCCTGGTGGGAGAGGCTTAGGCTGGCAACAGTGGAGAGAAACTCAGAAAGGCGAGTCAGAACAACTCTTCCCAGGAGCCTGGCTATACAGGGGAGCCTCGGTGTCCCAAAACCCAAGCAAGAGGCTCAGGGGGCCCCAACGTCATCCTCCCACAACCCTCCCCAGCAGTGGCCAAGGGACCACTGTTTACTGGAGGGCGGGGGACAGTGGCCAGAGCTCTCGGTCTGGGCTGGTGTCCACACACAGGTGCTCAGGGCCGGTCAATGTGCGGGTGGAGCCAAGGGTCAAAAAAGAGAGGGACCTGGGCCAGGGCCACGTGCCAGGTCATGGCCAAGGCTGGCTCCCCACGTACCGCCGTGTTCCAGGAGTGGGAAAATTCTGAATCCAAACTCTTCATTAAGAAGATCGACTTCTCCCTCTCTGTCTTCTCTGCACTGGGGAGCGGCTCTTCTGCCACAGGCCTGCTTCCGCTGAAAATGGATGCCTGGGCCAAGCCGGCCCCCACCGCCTTCTTGGTCAGGAGAGCACCTCTCGGCTGTTGAGCCCATCACTGTCTGCGGCGGTGCTAAAACCACCAGAGACACCGACCGATGAAAGCCTAGCAGTTTGGCCCTCCCAAAGGCCATGGCGCTCCTGTGCCTGCTGGTGGACTTTCTCCTCCTCTTTGCCATAGGAAGGAGCCATGCCCACCTCCCATAGGTCTTATCTGCCCTGTATATTCTTTCCCTATGCCTCCCCAGTTAGCCCAGGAAAAGTGCTTGGCTCAGGGTTTGACAGAGGGAAGACAATACTGTATGAACAAGGAAAAAAAAATAATAAGATCTGCTTCTCATGGAGAAAGAGCCTCTATTTGAGTTCACACGTGTTTCACGCAGTTATGCCACTTGGATATTGACTTTCAGTACGCAGACTTCCATCTGGATCCTGGCCCCGGAGCCTGCCAGTGTTAGGGTTGTCCTGGAGCGGACAGCATGAGTCGTGGTGTGAAGACAGGGTTGTCTTTTGGTTTGGTTCAGGTTTTGTTTGGTTTCTAAGATGGGAGAAAAACTAGCATTCCCTCCCAAAGAGCGAACCCAGGGAGGGGAAACCCATGGAGCAGGTTGAGTGCCGACTGTGGGAGGGCTGGGGGTCCGGTGCACGCGCCCGTGTGTAGGATCGCCCCGCTGGAGACTCACAGGTACCCCACCCACGACACTAGCTGGGAAGGCAGCCTGAGCAGGTGCAGGGCCCAGCAGGAGGTGGGTGGAGCACGTTGATGTTCTCCCATGATTCCTTCTGCTATTTCAGTGCAGAAGGAGCGTCACCGTGGGCTACAAATAAGGGCAGAGGGCCCTGGAGGTTTGCGGAGGGAGGAGGTTTGAAAGAGCCCTTGTGTATGGAAGGGGAGCCAGGGACCTGAGAAATATAGCTGCTCTGCCCAACAGCATGCTGGCAGATGCATTCTCCCAAGAGGGCCACAGCAACATCTTGAATCCCACAAGCCCTTCTAGAACCTTCCACTCTCCCACTAAGGAGCAGAATCTAATTCCCCATCCCCTTGAACCTGGGCAGGTTGGTGACTCAGTTCCTGGCAATGAATGCAGTGCAAGTGATGCTGCCACACTTCTGAAGTGACACGGGAAACAATCGCATCGTGTAGGACACTCCCGCTGGAGCCCTGGGCCACCACAGTGGCCCTTCCTTTGTGAGGAAGCCCAAACCAGCCCATCCAGAGAGACCGCAAGGAAAAGCTCTGAGGTCACAGAGAGGGAGCGATGTCCTGCCAGTCCCCAGATGCTTCAGCCCTAGCCACCACATGACTGCCATTCTCTGAAACCCTGAACAACCCAGCTGAGCCCCCAGCCAACTCCATGACCCCCAGAATCCACAAGAGATGATAAAATCATAGTTGTCTTAAGCCTTTATTTTATGACCCAGAAATAGGTCATCAGAACAAACACTAAGGGCCAACTTGAGACCTACAGTCATGAAATTCAGGTCACCCTCCCTCCCTTGGCCTGATGGCATTCAAAACATTTCTGCAGGGACAGAAACACAGTGGCCCCCAAGCTTCCGTCCATGCCTCCAGGGAGGAGCAGAGGATGAAGAGGAAATGTCGAGGGCATTGGGTCCTGGATGTCAGGCTAAGGTGTTTGAACTTGACCCTGGAGGCTACTGAGAGTATACTTAATTAGAGGTATTTACCTTCCGTGCACCTGCCAGGCCCTCTCTGGTTTTATCAATACAGAGCACAGCCTCTATCCTCAGATGAAGCAGGAGCGGGGAAGAGAGGAGCCTTCCCAGAGGCCTGGGGACGCAGCAGGCTGGGTCTTCAGCCCTTTCCATCTGAGGTACACAGACAGTAGAGTAGAGAAGGGCTGAAGGGAGCCTCGTTTCCCCCATCTGGAAAATCCACTCGAGGCCTCTAAGTGGTCTTCTGCTTCTGAGACTGAAGGTGCCACAGGGACATGTTTCCACGGAAACCTTGTCTGCACTGCCCTGGGCTCCATCCACTGAGCCGGTCAGGCAGGAAGAGGAGGCCTGGCCGTCATTATGCTGTAGGCCTTGTTCGGGATTTTTAGGTTCCAAGTCACAGAAAACCCCACTCAAGGTGACTTTGAAAACTAAAATCTGTGGGCTGTGTAGTATAGTGAAAAGCACATGAGTATTTGAGGTTTCAAGCAAAGCTGGACCCAGCCCTGCAAACAGGGTAAAAGGACCTGGCTCCTCTGCCTCCATCTCTTGGCTCCATGTTCTGGCTCCTGTCCCACGCTGGCTCTCCCTTGGGGCTCTCAGTCTGGCCCCTAGTTGGGTCTGGGTCTACCTTGTCTTCACAGCCCGCAGAGAGAGAAGGTCCACCTCCCTGGGAAATTAAGTAGAGGTCTCTGTTCTGATTGGATGGCTTGAGTCACGTGCCCATCCCTGAGCCAATCACAGTAGCCATGAGATGCCCTATCGTAATTGGTTTAAGTCAGTCAGAGCCCACCTGGGGCAGGACTGCGTCCACCCCTGGAAACATGGGGTCCTATCCCGAGGGAGGGGAGGGAATGGGTGCCAGAGAGGGAACCACTCAGCTTTTGCTACGTAGGACAGATTCACGAGACTCACGATCAAAAGACGAGGACCTGGGGCGCCTGGGTAGCTCAGTGGGTTGATCCTCTGCCTTCGGCTCAGGTCATGATCTCAGGGTCCTGGGATAGAGCCCCGCATCGGGCTCTCTGCTCGGCAGGGGGCCTGCTTCCTCCTCTCTGCCTCCTCTCTGTCTGTGTCTCTGCCTACTTCTGATCTCTGTCTGTCAAATAAATAAATAAAATCTTAAAAAAAAAAAAAAGACGAGGACCTGAGGCATGTCCCTCGGCCCGCTTGCAGGACCTCCTGGAGGGGGCGCGCTCTGTCAGAGAGGAAGTGGTTGAGCTCCGGAAAGGGGGGAATCTCCTATCAAGGCTATTTCCAGTACCATCTGCCCATCTGGCCAGCCTGGAGCCCCGGCATCGGGACAGCCACCGTTGGCCAGAACCCAGGGCCTGCCTGAGACACTTGGGCAGCTGGGAACTGAGTAAGCTGGGAAAAGTGCAGGCTCAAGAGGGCTGGGGCGGGGGAGCCATCCGACTCTTCCCTAACGCCAAAAAAGGGAACAGGAAAGGTCAGCTTAGGCTCCAGAAGGGATCCAAACAAGTAGCGTGACAAAAGCAGACAGCCCCGTCTGGGCTCAGCTCGGCTGGGTCTTTCCATACCTTGCTCACCCAAGTCCCCAGGGAGCAAGGCTGGGCAGGGATTACCCCATTGCTCAGATGGGGAGGCGAGGCTCTGAGAAATGTAGCTCACCCAAGGTCACTCAGAGAGGTGGGGCAAAGGCAGAATATGAACCTGAGCTCTCTCAGGCCAGCCTCCTCCCCCTACCCTCCTTCACGTAGCTCAGCTCTGGGTCAGGCCCATCCCACACAAGTAATGTGAGGATGAGGCCGCTGGTTGTCCAGGGGGACGTTCAATCCTCCCATAGCCCCTACTGTCTGCCAGGCAGGAAGATAGAGAAAGGGAGGCTGCAGGGTCCAATTGGCCCAAGTTCAAGTCCACCCTCTAGCCACGCTTGCTGTGAATGTGGGCAAGTCAGTATACTCAGTACGAAATGAAGAAATGAACACTTCCCTTAGAAATCGTGGGGAGGAATGACTGACATCACGTATGTATAGCAGCTAGCACAGTGCAGCCGGTGGCGAGTGTTATATTCTTCCTCCCATCGCGGAAGGAGTTTGTAAGGTTTAATTACAATATCATAGCAGAAATGCTGTGATCTGCTGAGCCTGATGCTGCAAGATGGAGCCCGAGGAACTCTTCCAAGTAAACACTGAGAAACAGAATGGGGGTGGGACTTTGGTGAGAAATTAACCTGCGGTACAGACGCAGGGTTCCTCACTTTCTGGGAGAGAGTCGGGCCCAATTCCAGCGTTGTCCCCCGCTGCTGGGCAGAAGTCCAGACACAGCAGAATCTGTTTCCACCCTTTCCCTGGGGACTGAGGACCTGAGCAGGACTTTCATCCCCTGAGCCTGGACTCAGCAGGGGTGAGTAGGCTGCAGACACGGGGGGCATTGTCTGCCCTGGCAGGGTTAGATCCCGCCGCTGCCAACCCCTCCGGGGCATAGGGTCTCCATGGACCAGCCCAGCCATGCGGGGTTGGGGGGAGGTGGTGTTTGTCCCCCAGTTGCCACTGGAGACCCAGATTCTACCACTGGACACTCTGTCCAGTGTCCCGACGGTGACCCCAGAGCATCCCGGACCAGCAGGCTTGGGTGGGGCCTCAAAGAACAAAGCCGTCTTTCGCCGCTGGCAGCTGGGTGGGCAGAGTGCGTCAGCTCGTCGGCCAGCCAGCGAGACCTGGAAGTCAGCCTCGCTGCCCCTCCCCCACACTCCATCACCATTCACGTCTTGTTTTTGTCATGGCACGATATGACAGATGTTGCTTGTCAATTGTGCTGCTGAAGTCTCTCTAGACCCCAGCCCTTGCCATCCAACTGCACAGCCGCTGCCCTGGTCAGCAACTCCACAGCACCCCCTCCCTCCTGGGGTCTCACAGTTTGTCCTTCCCTCTCAGCCAGGGGGAGCTTTTAGCAATGCAGTTCAACCACATCAGTCCCTGGTGTCAAGTCCAGTGAGTATCTGCAAAACATACAACGCATTTCCAACATATGTAAAGAACTCCTACAAATCAATAAGAAAAAGAGAGGCAGCAAGTGAAAAGGAGCAGGAGACTTTGAGCAGGCTCTTCACAACAGAGGTTCTGCAAGTGACCTATGAGTCCACAAAAACAACATTAATCATCAGGGCAATGCAAAATGAAACTACAACGAGGTATCACTGCACACCCACCCAAACTGCTAAAAGGAAAAAAGTGTAGAAACTATCAAGTGTTGACAAGGATGTGGAACAACTGGGACTTCCCAGAACACTGGTGTAAAAGGGAGGGTATCTGGTACAAGCTCTTGGGAAAGTGGGTTGGCATTGTCTCCCCTCGACCCAGCAATTCCACCCCCGGGTTTAGGTTTAACAGAAATGCATGTAGACGGCCATTGAAAGAAATGGACAAGGGGCGCCTGGGTGGCTCAGTGGTTTGGGCTGCTGCCTTCGGCTCGGGTCATGATCTCAGGGTCCTGGGATCGAGCCCTGCATCGGGCTCTCTGCTCTGCAGGAAGCCTGCTTCCCTCTCTCTCTCTCTCTCTCTCTCTCTCTGCCTGCCTCTCTGCCTACTTGTGATCTCTGTCTGTCAAATAAATAAATAAAATCTTTAAAAAAAAAAAAAGAAAGAAAGAAATGGACAAGATCAGGGGCGCCTGGGTGGCTCAGCGGGTTGGGCCACTGCCTTTGGCTCAGGTCATGATCTCAGGGTCCTGGGATCGAGTCCCGCATCGGGCTCTCTGCTCAGCAGGGAGCCTGCTTCCCTCTCTCTCTCTCTGCCTGCCTCTCCGTCTACTTGTGATTTCTCTCTGTCAAATCAAGAAAATCTTTAAAAAAAAAAAAAAAAAAAGAAATGGACAAGATAATTTGTTGCAGCTTTATTCACAGTGGCCAAAGGCCAGAAATAACCCGGATATCCATCAACAGTGGAAAGGAGGAAAAATCAATGAGGGACAAGTACAGCAGCCACATGGACACATCACAAAAAGTGTTGAGAGGCAGAAACTGGACACGACAGCGGCGTCCGCACCGTGGGATTCCATTTATGTGAATTTCAGAAACAGACAGAATTGAACAAGTCAAGATGGTGGTTATCTTTGTGGGGAAAGGAGATACAGTGCCTGGGGTGGGCGGGGGGGGGGGGCAGGGGGGGATTTCTTGGATGCTGATGATGTCCTGTTTCTTGATCTAGGCACTGGTTATGCTGGTGTGTTTAGGAAAACTTATCCAGCTGGACACTGAGTGATGCAGGCATTTTTATTTACATAGTTTGCTCTTCAATAAAAAGTTAAAAAAAAAAAAATTCCTCCATCTATACGGCCCAAAGTCCCCCATGGTGGTTCCCAGCAACTTACTGTCCGTCCCCAGGACACGCCATGCATCTCTCTGTGCCTGGAACTCCCTGATCCAGTTGGCAAACATTCTGCTCTGGGATTGCCACCACCACCAGGAAGCCCTCCCTCCCGGCCCCAGACAGAGGCGATTTCTCTGTCCTCAGAGAGCCATGGGCACCTTCATTTCGGCCCTTATTCTTCTGATGGTCAAGTCACAGCATTTACCAAACTCTTGTTGTATGTCAGGCACATAACGCTTTGGATAAACAGTCATAAATAATAGGTTACACCAATAAAAATTAAATGATTGTAGAAATAGACACTGACAAATAACATGTATGCTGGGGAGGGAAGTCCAGGAAGTCAGCGGAGAATAATGCCCGGGGGACTGTGGGGGGGAGTGGTTTGGGGGTGTTGCAGGGGGGAGTCTCTAGGCTGAGGGCACCCTGCAGACTGAGAGCTCTAACCCTTGGCTGTCTGAGGGGGACATATCTACGTCCGTGACTTCTCCTGGGGCCCAGGAGCATGGCACAGGGTGGGGCCCATTAGGTGTCTGGCAGAATTTTAGGGATGAATGAGGCACTGACTGAATGTTGAGAGGCAGGGGTTTGGGGGCCTCCAGGACACCGGATTCCCCTTTACAAATGCGCACCTCCAGCTGGAGCGTCAATACCGGAAATAAAGTTTGGGGTTCCGGAAGCACAGACCCCACCAACGCCAGCAGTGAGCGTGCAGAGGCCTGGGCCGATCATTCCTTCCTTGGTTGGTTCTCACAACTGGTAAATATTAACTAAGTATGAATTGCGTGCCAGGCTCTACAGGAGGGGCTGTTCCCTTCACTGCTCATTCATTTCCATTTCCCAGGGACTATTTCAACTTCTGGGATTTCTGGGCTTTAGGTCTCTCCCTGCTTCTGGATGCTTCCCCATCCCATACCCCAGTCCCTATTGCACTGGACCAGGCAGGACTCTCCCGCAATCACCAGGGGAAATCCCAGGGAACCTTGGGTTATACTGCCTGCCTGGCTGTTTACAAGCCCAAACATGATTTACAGGGTGGTGGTTCACCTCACCAAAATAATGTCTGCTTTACCAGAGAATTCCCAATGCTATATTCGTCTTCCCCACGGGATGTCCCAGACACTGGTGGCGGAAGCACGAGCAGGTACTGTCCTCACAGAAGCAAGTTAGGACAGCGTGTGCCCCCCGAGAGACAGCCAGCCCTCCCCTTGGGGTAACGCTCGGAGTGCGTTAGAACCCAGCCCTCCGGGGACCATGCCCGAGAAGTTTCCCGTGACCCTGCTTGCAGCAATTGTGAAGTGAAGGCACCCGGGCATCCCTCACCAGGGAAATGGCTGAGGAATGTGAGGGATGCAGGTGGAGGGGAGAAGACTTAGCCCCATCTGTAAAACAACATGGGTCAAACCCAAAGACCTGGTTTTGAGGGAAAAAAAGGAAATAAATAAAATGGGGCATCAGACATGATCTCACTGGTGTAAACTTAAAATGGATATATACTTCCCCAAAGCTGCCTGCTTGCCGAGGGCATGTATTTATTTAAGAACATATCATGGGGCGCCTGGGTGGCTCAGTGGGTTAAAGCCTCTGCCTTTGGCTCAGGTCATGATCTCAGCGTCCTGGGATCAAGCCCCGCATCAGGTTCTCTGCTCATTGGGGAGTCTGCTTCCTCCTCTCTCTGCCTGCCTCTCTGCCTACTTGTGATCTCCGTCTGTCAAATAAATACATAAAATCTTAAAAAATAAAAACAAAAACAAAACAAAACAAAAAGAACATATCGTGACTACATTTGAAGAGGAGTCTTTGGAGGGAGGGGAATAGGGTTTGGTTCAGGGATGAGGGGAGACACACACACACACACACACACACACACACACACTTTATATAAAATTTTTAAAGGCCCTGCATGGACAGTGAAAGCATATGAAGAACAAAAGATTTTAGTTAACGGAACAATCTCCACTTGACATAAAAAGTAAAATTATATTTAAACTGGACTGCTTCTGAGAGGAAGTAGAAGATGTACTTTTTCGTATTCCTCCCACTAAGTGCAACTAAAACCCTAATCACAGTATATAAAACAAGCCCGAGGAGGCTCTGAAGGGAGGGAAGAAGAAGGCAGACTAGCGAGGGATCACGGGACCCGAGAAACAACCCGATGAGTTTCTGTTGTTGGAATTTTTTTTTTTTTTTTAATTTGCCTCATATAGCTCAGACTTTAAGCTCAAGAAGCCAGCAATCTGGAAATGCCAAGGGGATTGGATATTCACACACACCCCCCAAAAAACAACAAAGCCTACTCTATCTAGCCAAAGAACCAGAAAAGAGGCAGCTAGCAAGACAGAAAAATTTTACACAATAATTGATGTACTCCGGCCAAACCCTTCAGAAAAATCTGTGGCCCCATCCGTGCCAGCAAGACCACGTGGGAAACCTAGTCTTCTCCCTTCAGCAGTGTATAAGGTGCTCCAGTCTCCCTGCCGGGATGCTATCGGGGAAGGGCCAAGAAGGGGACTGGGACTTGCCTCTCCACCTACGCAACAAGAGGGAAACTCATCAACTCTAGCACGAACAGAGGTCAAGTGGGGAATTTGGACTTCTAACCCTATTTGGCAGCAATGAGGCAATTCTCCCACTTCCCTACTCCAGAAGCATCCCGGGCAACTAGCTAAAGCAGAAGGCTGCACAAGATACAGAGTCTCATCACATAATGCCCAAAATATCCAGGTCTCGCTAGAAAACCACTCGTCAAGCCAAAAGCCAGGACGATCTCAAGCCGAATGAGCATAGATGCCCACACTAAGATAAGCGAAGTGTTACGAACACATCTGAAACCAATGAAAACAAAAGTCTCAGCCAAGAAACAAAAGATATAAACATTTAAAATACCATTTACAATTGCTCAAATAAAATAAAATGCTGAGGTGTAAATCTAACAAAACACGTCCACGGGGCTTGGCATGCTGAAAAC
The DNA here is from genome assembly GCF_022355385.1 of Mustela nigripes. Taxonomy (NCBI): domain Eukaryota; kingdom Metazoa; phylum Chordata; class Mammalia; order Carnivora; family Mustelidae; genus Mustela; species Mustela nigripes. The sequence goes on along the minus strand of NC_081562.1, from coordinate 9,112,055 downwards.
TCACGGAAAGCAGATGAAAGAAATCAACAAAGGCAAAGGCATGGAAAGACATACTATGTTCGTGAAGACTCAGCAGAGTAAAATGTCAGTTTTCCCCAAATTGGCATATGGACTTCATACAATTCCTGTTAAAACTCCAGTAAAATGTTTTGAGGATAGAGATAGACAACATTATTCTAAAACTGGTGTGGAGGGGAGGTATTTTCCATTCCGGTGAGATTTGGGGGGAGGGGAAAAGGTGAAGGGTGGAAGGTGGCTGGGGAAGGGGGTGCGGAAGCATCTGGCAGAGTTGGGGTCCCGGAGCCCCCGGCTTAGTCCAGAGGAAGCGAGACTGTGCTTACTGGTCAGTCGAAAAGGACAGACGGGACCTTCTTCCTGGCCTCAGGTGCCCGTAGGTGAGGCCCTCCCACATGCCCAAACTGATCTTATAATCAACAGATAAAGTGAGGAAGATGCAGAATCACTTTAAACACAGGTGTCAGAATCTCTTTGGTCACGAGGGAGGGGGAAGATGTGGACATGAAGTCCAACAGATGTTTGTCTGTACTCAGCTCCCTAACAACAAACCAGCCCCTTAGGAGAAAACCTTACCTTGCAACTGAGATTAAGCCCTTCCGAGAATTCTTCAAGGAGAACCCAAAACTGTACCACCGAAATTGCTAGATTGTTGAAGTAAACACTGAAAAGGGTAGTGATTCATATGTCACCCCAGGAAAGAGACTCGCAAGAAGAGATCTGCACTCTGGACATGCTCCATGGGGTGGGAAGAGAAATCATTCCTGTTCTACAAAGACATAAAGTTCATTAGATGCTGATAAAAAGTTGGGTAGAACTCTGTGGACTTCAAAGGAGAGAGCGGCAGTATGGCGTAAGCTCTGTCCTCAATGTGGACAGGTGTCCGCGGAGCCGTGGGAAGCCACTCTCTGAGACAGAGGTTGCAGGACACTGTGAGCTTGTGTTTCCTCATGAGAACTTACAGTCAGCAGTCCAGACCCTTTTCTCTAATAAAAAAAAAAAATTTTTTAAATACATGTTTCTGAATTAAGTCTTGAGAAATGCCCATTTCCTGCTGGCTCAGATGTAGCTCCCCAATGGCATTTGATTAAACAGCACAGAGCCCCTCGTGAGCCCACACTCAACTTTTTTGATCTGTTCGATCCATCATTGGTTTGTACAGGAGATGAAGAAGATAGGCTCCAAGAGGGAAGATGGCTTAGTATCGAAGAGCGGGTTGACCCTCCTCCCAAGCACAAAGACACACATTTGAAGGCACCGTACAGGTTAACCCATTATGTAAATTGGGACCAAAGTCAGCTCCTGGAATGACTGAAGTAAATGGGGACATTACTGCGATTCTAGAAGGTAACCATGACTCAGAAGAGGACAGTCACTCTGTGCCTGCAGTCACGTAGGCAGAAGCCATATCAGGTGTCTGAAGACAGCCATGTCCAGGTTAGCAGACCGGGGGTTGGAAAGTCCATCCGCAAATTGACTAGGCATTGCCATGTGCCGACTCGCTTTGGATTCGAGGAAAACCCTGTTCCTGGGGAGAGATGGACCGTTACGAAACAGAAGCCTTCCTTGAAGGGAAACTGAAGGCAGGTTCTTGCACCTTCTACGCAAGAGGACGACCTCTTGCCACTACAGAACCTCCGTGAGCTTCCATGAATTGAACACTGGAGTCCCAAGTGCAGTCTGGGTGCCAGTTACCGTGTATATTTCAGGCCTCCGCAGTAACAGGACTCTGGGAACGTTATGAAGATCCCAGTTCTTGCATGGTTTTTTGAACTATTGCTTACTCTAACCTTAAATAGGACTTTCCCTTTCAGCCTGCCATATATCTGCTGGGCAGTGGTCTGTAGGTGTCCTGTATGGGATGGAACTGATAGCTCCCTTTACCATTCATGCTGCAGGATTTTTTTGAAAGAGTATCATTATGCCCCAAAAGTTAAGAGTTCACTGGTTAGAACGAGAACCAGTCAAGGCAAAGAATGCCCCCGAAGGGCATTCACTTGATCTGCTTTTATGTGCATCAGACCATGTGCTATTACATAGCAAGGACCCATATCCGTGTTAGGGTTTTTCCAGTACAGTGTATAGGCTTAGTGTTAGTATCTGTCAGGTGCGATCTGCTGTTACTTACTCAGATAAATGTGGGGCCCCTTGAGACAACAGAAGACAGAGTGTTCAGTGAGGCTGGAAAAACATTTTTTTTGTCCACTGAGCGAACAGTTTGGTTTTTAATGACTGTAGTAATTGAGTGAAACAACTTCACAGCATTTGCTGTGAAGAATTCTATTTCCTTTTTTTTTTTTTAAGATTTTATTTATTTCTTAAGAGAGAGCATAAGCAGGAGGGAGGGGCAGAGGGGGTGGGAGAAGCAGACTCCCCACTGAGCAGGGAGCCCAGGAAGAGGGGCTGCTGGATCCCAGGACTCCGAGATTATGACCTGAGCCAAGGGCAGGCGCTTCACCAACTGAGCCACCCATGTGCCCCAAAGAATTCTATTTCTTACTGAAGAACAAATTATTACTATTGGATGAGTATTTCAACCGTGTGACTAATCTTTGAAATTGTTATTTTTTCGAAGAATTTTTCTACAGCCTTCCAACAGTAGCGCTGTTTCTAGTTACTATAAATCAAGCTTTGGAAGTCCAAAAGATAAAGACTGCCTTCCTTTGAGAAAAAAAGAAAAATGCAATTTTCTGGCCATAAGGGCACAGTGAAGTTCACTGAAGTGTTGAATTTGGAGTCAGTCTCGTGTCTCTTCTGCAAAAGGTACTGTTCAGTAAACCAGGTTTCCTAGACAGTTGCTCCTAAAAATTCAGGCTTATAAATCTGGTAGTAGAATTTTATCCCAAGGCCTTAGGTATTAATTTTTTTTGAATGAGTGTTTTAACTTAAAACACACTGGGAAGAGCTGCAATGTGGTCCTGTGTGTGATTTTCTTAGGTTAGTACGTGCAGTCTACTCATTGATGAAAGCTGGATCTTTTCCTGTGCCCGTGATGCGTTTATGAACCATGAAGAAAGTGAGACTAGAAGATGCCCAGACAAGTCCAATGGTAACAGCAGTGGTTGCCGAGTTGAGATGATTGTTAAACTGCAATGAACAGTTTGGATGGCAGGATATAGCTCTTAGCTGTAAACTCTCATAGCTGAATTGCTTAAGTACAGTTTGTACAATTTCAGGGCAGTTAATTTCTAATGGAAAATCTGAAACTCTAATTGCAGGCTTCAAAGATACTGTGTAATCATTGTATCTATAAATAACTTCACTTAGCACCTTTTGGTCACTTAGAATAGTATGAAATACTACTTCAGTGAGCTATTTTGGAAGTGATGCCAAGTGCTAGTGTTTGCTTCTGAATATCGAGCTGAATTTACAGTTCTCTCCCAGACATTTTGCACTCGTCGAATCCATTCTTGTGTCTTTTTGTTAATGTACTCTGGACCACCGGTCAGTACTCCTTGGTTTCCTTACCCTGCTGTGACAGAAAGTTCTTTTATAAGCTGTTGGCTACTGCCAAGGCTACAGAAAGGAAAAGCTGTATTTGTAGGCAACATTAACTGTTTGACCGCTAATGTATGTTTCTTCTCACTGTGGCTTCTTATGGCTTCGTTTTTTTGTTTTTTTTTTTTAAGATTTTTTATTTATTTATTTGACAGACAGAGACCACAAGTAGGCAGAGAGGCAGGCAGAGAGAGAGGGGGAAGCAGGCTCCCCGCTGAGCAGAGAGCCGGATGCAGGGCTCCATCCCAGGACCTGGGATCATGACCTGAGCCGAAGGCAGAGGCTTTAACCTACTGAGCCACCCAGGTGCCCCTATGGCTGCTTTTTTGTGCTAATAAAGTATGTTTGACATAAAAAATAAAATAAATAAAACTGATATGGAAAAGCAAAGGAACCAGAATCATCGGAATAATTTTGAAAAGGAATGAGAGGATCCAGTCCATGAACTTTATCAAAAACCTGATATAGAAAGCAGGTAAGACATCTTACATACTTATAGTAAGAAGGACTTGTGATACTGGCAGAGCAAGTGACACAGAGATCAGTGGAAGGAATTAGAGCACCCGGAAACAGACCACACAAATATTTGCATTACAATATGCAAAAGCAATTTGAGGGAGGAAAGGCAGACCTTTAAGCAAATGGTGTGGGAGCCACTAAACATCCATAGCTAAAAAACAAACAAACAAACAAACAACCCACAAAGACCCTCAACCTTAGTCATACCTTACACAAAAATCAATCCAAATAGACCAGAGGCTTAAATGTGGGAGGTAAAACTAGAAAACTTAGAAAAAAACTTTGGAAAAAAAAATTAATTAAAAAAAAAAAAAAAGAAAAAAACTTGGGGATCTAGTGCTAAGCAACCAGGGCTCATACGGAGTACCAAAAGCATGAGCCATAAAGGGAAAGATTGATGAATGGGACTTCATCAAAATTTAAAACTCTTCCTTCATGAAAGGGTCTTTGAAAAAAAAAAAGATTTATTTCTTTATTGGGGGGATGCAGAGAGGGAGAGGGAGAGAGAATCTCAAATGGACCAAGCAGACCCCCTTTCCCCAAGCGCAGAGCCCAACCCAGGGCTCAGCCTTACCACCCTGAGATCATAATCTGGAGTTGAAATCAAGAGTGGGGTGCTTACCTGCCTGAGTCACCTGGGCTCTCCCATGGAGGAGTCTCTTAAAAAGCCGAAGAGCCAAGGGGCACCTGGGTGGCTCAGCTGGTAGGGTGACTGCCTTCAGCTCAGTTCATGATCCTGGAGCCCTAGGATCGAGTCCTAGGATCGAGTCCCAGGATCGAGTCCTACATCGGGCTCCCTGCTTAGCAAGGAGTCTGCTTCTCCCTCTGACCCTCTCCCTTCTCATGCTTTCTCTTTCACTCTCTCAAGTAAATAAATAAATTCTTTAAAAAAAAAAAAAAAAAAAGGCTGAAGAGCTGAAAGCTCTTGATTTTGGCTTGGGTCCTGATCTCAGGATCATGAGATTGAGTCCTGCGATGGCCCACACTCAGAGGACAAGTTGCTCAGGATTCTCTTCCCTCCCCCTGCGCTTGCTCACTCTCTGTCTCTAAAACACATAAATAAATCATGAAGAAAAAAAAAGCTGAAGAGAGACTACAGGCTGGGAGGAAATATTTGCACACCACTTTTCTGACCAAGGACCAGTGTCTAGAACCCATGAGAACGCTCAAAATTCAACAGCGAAAAGAAAAAAAAAAAAAAAGGAAAGAAAAAAATCCAGTTAGAAAATAGGCAAAACACATGAAGAGACATTTCACTGAAGAGGATATGCAGATGGCAGATAAGCCCATGCAAATATGTTCAACATCATTAACCAGGAGTGAAATGCAAATTAGACCCCAATGAGCTATCACTCCACAGCGATCAGAATGGCTTAAATTAAAAAATGGTGACAAGACCAAATGTTGGCGAGCATGCAGAGAAACCCATCACTCACACACTGCTGGTGGGAACATGAAAAGGTACAGCCACTCTGGAAAATAGTTCGGCAGTTTCTTTAAAAATTAAACATGCAACTGCCATTCAACCCAGCAATTGCACTCCTGGGCATTTGTCCCAGAGAAATGAAGGCTTCTGCTCACACCAAAACCTGTACAGGGATGCTTATAGCAACTGTATTCGTAATAGCCAAAATCTGGAAACAAACCAGATGTCCTTCGACAAATAAATGGCTAAACAAATTGCGTATATCCATTTCATGGGAAACGAACTACTCAGTGACAAAAATGAACAAGTGACCCACACAGCAACCTGGATGGCTCTCCAGAGGTTATGCTGAGTCAGAAATACCAATCCCAAAAAGTTACATACTGTATGATTCCATTTATATAATATTCTTGGAATGACAAATTGCAAAAATGGGAAAGAGATCAGTTTGGGAGGGAGGGGTGTTAGGGAGGGGGCGGGTATTGAAGGGAAGTGGGCGTGGCTATTAAAAAGGCAACAGGAGGATCCTTGTGGCCATGGAAACGTTTGGTATTTTGGCTGCATCCATGTGAACATCCTGGTTGCGATATCGTACTATATAGTCTTGCAAGATGCTCCCAATAGGGGAAAACAGAGAAAGGACACAGGGGAACTCTCTGCATTATTTCTTTAAATTGCATGTGAATCAACAGTTACCTCAAAATAAAAGAAAACTTTCAGGGGTGCCTGGGTGGCTCAGTAGGCGAAGCATCTGTGGGATCGAGCCCCGCGCCCATAGTAGGGCTCCCTGCTCAGCGGGGAGCCTGCTTCTCCCCCCCCCCCGCCCCCAACTCCCCTTGTGCTTGTGCTGTCAAATAAATAAATAAAATATATATTTTTTTAAATTTTGTTTTAAAGTTAAATTTGCAAAAAACATTAGCCAGAATCACCTCCCTCTTCACCTCCCGAGCCTACACTGCATGAGACCTGGGGCTGACGTCCCGTTTCCGGAGACTGAGCTGCCATCGAATGTCCAGCTGTGGCCAGGGAACCAGGGCACCAGCCCCACAGCCATCACCACCGAGGGAACCTAGAGAGGGGAGCGGGGACCAGATGCTCGCAGCATGCAACAGTCGTTTCCCGTGTTGACAAGAAGGGAAAATGTGGATACCAGAAAAGATGAACTGGTCAGCTAGACATAAACCGTGGCAGACCTCCAGGGTGGACAAGGCCGGGGATGGTGTGCCAGGACGAAGGAGGAATAACTAAAGCGCCTGAGACAGCGCGGGTTCTCCAAGGGAGAGTCATGGGGGCTGGCCAGATGCTTGGGTTTGTCCAGGCCAACTGGCTGGGGACTCCGAGGAAAAGCCAAAGACCCTACATGTGGAAAGAGCACACAGTGGCCATGCCACTCAGACAGCCTCGTGCTAAGACAGGGAAGTGGGGTGGGGCTGGGGGCGTGGCCACTGGTGGAGTAAGTGGGTGGGTTTGCGCGCGGTTGTGATGCGCCGCGCATACCCGTCCACGTGGGACCACACGCGTGCTTCTGTGACTGATCACTAGAAAACGCCTGGGTCTGCGAGCTGCTTTGGGTTTCTTAGCAGTGTCTCTCTGTCCTTTCTGTCGCTGTGCCCCTGCCCGCCCGCGGCTCCACCCCCATCCCAACTACTTCCAGAATTCTTCTTCCCCAAACCTTTCCTAGAGCTAGAAAAGACCTCAAAGGATTGTCTGGTGCTGACCTTGAGACCCCGAAGGTGACATGGCCTACCCCTGTTCTACAGCCCAGGGAGCTGTCGCTTCGAGACAGGACCTGGTTACCCTATTGCACAGGAGGCCAGGATCAGAACTCAGGCACCCAACTCTCTGCCCGACTTCACTTGGTCAGAATTGGGAAAAAGAAAATTCCCACTGCACCCGGAGAGAGGATGATTAGAGAGCCCTGCCCCAACACCTCTCTCCTTCCCCCACAGCTGGCTCAGTCACATTCAGCCAACAGTGCAGAGTGAGAGCCTGTTGTATGCCAGGCACGGCTACAGACTCAGAAAATAGCAGTGAGCAAAGCAGACACAGACACCCTTGCCCGCTTGGGCTCAGATTCCCACCTGCACCTCTGGCCTCTCCACCCATCCTCTACCCTTCGTCCGTGGCCATCCGAGACTCCTGGAGACACAGGGGGCACTGTCGCCTGCAGGTCTGTGGGCTTGGGTTCCTCTTCATGAAACACCTATAATGAATTGTGAGGTTATTTCCAAATAGATCCACATACAGTCACTGAATGGTATGTTGTGTTATGTTAATTTGATCGATGTAAGATTCTAAAATAGCACAAATTTGCTAACCCTATTTAGGTATTTCTTCATACTTTGAATATAACCAAAAGCCTCAACAAAATGGAAGTTTCCAGGCCTCTCTGGACCTGCATTAGGTTCAGGGACAGCAGCCTGATCGGTCCCACAGCCTCCCCTGCCATAGGCCCCTGATCCTCCCAGTATGCTCCTTTCTAGAATGGGGAGGAAAAAAATCCTGTCCTGCGAGTAAGAGGGCTAGGGTTCGAGTCCTGACCCCACAGGTTACTTGTAAGACTTTGAGTCTGTTCCCTCTCCCTTTGTGGCTTCAGTTTCCCCATCTGTGAAATGGAAACAGTATGATGACCCTTTCAATACCAACCTTATGATCTTCCCAACTGGCCTTCAGCTCCCCAATGTCTGTGTCTCTCCCCAACGCATGGTCCTCGTGTGCACACAGTAGGTCTTCAGGAAACAGGTAGGATGCAGTTTCCAGGTCGCCGACCCTGTGGCCATCAGGACCTGGTCCTAGAGCCAGCAGGTTTTCTCTGGGAGCTCTGGCCACCTTCATGGCTCCTGGGCCAGGACCCCTGAACCACAGGCAGGAGCTGTGTGACCCCATCACACCGTTCTGGTTCAGGGCGTGCCCAGAAGATTCACAACCGGCTCGGGACCAGGAACTCTGCTGAGCTGACCCCGAGGTTTCCCTTCTAAACCCTCCTCCGTTCTTGCCTCTCCCAGTGTGGCTCTTGGACCCACAGAGCTGGCGTCACCTGGGGCTTGTTAGAACACAGAGAACCCAAGTTGGCGCTTGGAGTTGAAGTACTCCTCCTGAGTCCTCACATACCGTCTGTGTCCTTGTCTGCCCTGGAGGTCTGCCAGGGATTCTGTCCAGCTGTCCAGTTTATATTTTCTGGTATCTACATTTCCCTTCTTGTCAACATGTGAAACATTTGTCTGCTACAGCGTCTGGCTCCGGCCCCCTCAGAGGTGACGGCTGTGGTTCTGATGCCCCGGCCGAGTCGGAGGCTGCCTTCGGACAAAGCCCCTAGGGGATTCTCCCACACATTTAAGGTTCGAGAAGTGTTAGTTCGTAGCCAGGAAACCCAAATCCGTCTACCCAGCCTGACATATTTGTTCAGTCACTTAATTAATCCAACAGTGATAGGTTTGCTATGTGAATTCCAGCACTTTTCACTGCCGGGCTGTCCTTTTGGGGGGAAATCTAGTATCTCCCAGATGAGCATCCCAGTAGCTGCTGGGCTCCCCCGTTTGCAGGGCCAGCCCCCACGGGGTCAGTCCAGACCCAGGACTCAGGCCCTACCCATCTGCTCCAGGGGACTGACCCAACCTGGCTGTGACCAAGCGGTCCCATCAGTTGGGGTCCAGCTGCAATGAGCTCAGATTTTTAGAGAACGAGAGGGAAGGAGAGCACGAGTAGGGCAGAGGGAGAGGGAGAAGCAGTCTCCCCACGGAGCTGGGAGCCCGAAGCGGGACCCTGAGCCAAAGGCAGACACTTAACCGACTGAGCCACCCAGGTGCCCCAAGCTCTTTAAAGGCCACAAAGCCAAGACATGTCTCCCCACCTCAGCTGAGCCTTCTTGCCTCCCAGTGCACACACGCACACACACACACACACCTACGCACGCACGCACGCACACACGCACACCCTCACACACCAGGCCCTGGCTAAGCCTCCTGTGAGTCAGAGGGTGACTCACAGGCACGCCCCTCCTCCCCTGATCCTCAACGGGGAGACTGGGAAGGTGGGAGGGGGAAAGAGGTGTTTCGGAGCCAAACCTGAGAAAAGAGACTTTGGACCCAGCTGGGCTGTGACCCTGCCAGGGCCAGGGTTGGGGGTCTGGGCGTTCTGCCTGTGCTAGCCTGGGAAACAAGGCAAGTCACCGAGTCAGCAAGTCCTGGCTCACGAGCCCCACAGGACTGTGCTGGGGAAGTCCCTGCAGTGCAAGGTGGCGGGGGGAGACGGTGTTGGGTGGAGGGGGTATGACATGAGGGGGTGTTGGGTGGAGAGGGGATGACATTGGGACAGGCTTCAGCCCCAGCTTCACAGGGAGTTCTTGGTGTGGGAGCCATTCTGACTGGCAACCCACTACCTCCAGTGAAACCCTGGACACTCCCATCCCAAGCCTGAGGGACAGAGTCCTCCCATAAGGGCCTGTATCCACCCAGGGAGGTGTTTGTTAACGGGGCAGAGTCACTGTCTCTCCGAAGATGAATGTCTACAACCTTAGGCCTGCCAGAGGCCGGACCACACTGGTTTGCATGTCCTATTATCCGCCACGCCCCCTGCCCCGCCCCTCCCAGGACGTGGGATTCCTAGAACAGGGGAGGGGTGGGCTGGGGGGAATGTGGGACCCCAGGGGGGGGACCCTTGGAGTTGGGACACCCACACCACTCACCCCCTTGAGACCAGGGACCACCCCTCCCCTCCATTTTCCTCTCTGGGTAATTTCCTGCCTTTGCTGACTCTTTGGGGCTCTTAAACCCGAGCATAGGGAAGAAAAGGGGGGTGCCCTGAGGCTGCCCTTGGCAGGGCTGGTTGGAGACAGGCATCAGGAGGAGGAACCTTGGGAAAATGGATGCTTCCTCTTCCTGCCTGCTCCCCAGCTGCTGGGACAGATGCCTGAAGTCCCACTCCCCCACTGAAACCCCCCTCCACACCCAGGGTCACGTTCTGGGCTGAACCCTGGACCCCATTCTCCCACCCAGCCAGGCATATCTGGGGAGCAGGTGAGCCATGCCTGACTGGAGACTCCTGGGCAGGCAGAGGTGGGCAGTGGGGTCGCCTGGGTCTGGGAGCTTCTCCCTAGCATTGCCCAACGGCTTCCCCGGCCCCGACAGGTGGCCGTGGAGCAGGGCTGAGCGGGGGGCCTCAGGCAGCCCCCACGCCCCTGCTTTCCGCTTGATTAGCAGAAACATTCCTGCATCTGTCTCGGGAAGACAGCCTGCTCCCATCGTCAATCACCCAGGAAACGCAAACACATTCCGGCTGCGCCCTGACCTTCTTCCCACAAAGTCATGGGCACCCTCAGGGCTCCCCACCCCCACCCCAGAGCCAAGGGGACAGGTGTGAGGGAGAAGCCCGCCCCAACTCCCGCCCCACCAGACCTCAGCTTCTGCCAGAGCAGAGGAAGGTCTGAATCAGAGCCTTCACTACCTCGCCTCCCTCCTTACACACACACACACACACACACACTCTCTCTCTCTCTCTCTCTCTCTCAGGAAAACACAGGGCTGCCAGCTAAGCACAGATCCACTCAGCCACGCCCACAGACAGCTGTACGCACACGGACACGGACCACCGAGCACGAACCACAGAGGAGGGGCCAATGCACATACAGTTTTGGCCCCTGCCTGGCTGAGAGACTAGAGGGCAGCAATCCCAGCTCTCCTGTATCTGGCACACAGTAGGTCTGCAGTGACTGGCACATGGCACTGGTCACATTTGGACCTTCCTTGGGTTGTACCTATTTTTTCCATTGTCTTCTCTGCCTCCTAGGATATACGTTCTGCCTGGATAAGATCTTTCTCCCATTCACAGATGCACCCCAGCACCCAGCACGGGGGCTTGGCACATAGTAGCGACTCGAACATTTGTGAATGAATGGGCAGCCCTGCCTGGACACAGCCCCACCCACTGTCCTGCAGTCACCACCATCTGACCCTACAACCCTCTAGCCTCATCTCCAGTCACCTCCTGACCTGTGTCCTAGGATGTGATCCTGCCCACCCCACCTCTGGCCCCTGCTGATCCACCACAGGCTAGCCTCTCTCAGGGTCAAGTTCACTCCTCCCTCCCTTCAAGGTGTCCTCCAGAATCATCCTGGGTCATGCCAGTCTCTCCCGACCTGTGCATGGAACAGGATACTCTCAGTCCATGTTAGTTAAGCTTCTACATACACTTATTTATTTGACACCCCACTCTCATTATTCCCCCTTTTTCAAAAGACGAATCCAAGGCACAGAGAGGCTACCGAGTGCGTGGGGGAGAGGCAGAGGCAGCTGGGTCCTAGAGTTTGAGCGCTTGACGGCTTGACCAACCTGTGGCATGGCCCCCCAGGAATCCCCCTCCTTCCCCGGGATGGGGCGCTGGGGCTGGGGCTCTGCTCCCCAGTATGTCTCCTTGCTTTCTTTTCTCTGGCTGCAGCCAACTTGTTCCTCACCCGGGGAGCCCTGGTCTCCAGGAGAGAGGCCCACAACAACCCTCCTTCCCAGCCGAAGCCCTCATGGTCCACAGAGCAATTTCACAGACCGTGTCTCATTTAATCCTCCCAAGAGCCTGGGGAGACAGCTGTCTCTCCATCTTATACATGATGGGACATCCAGAGAGTCGCACGTCTTGCCCGCGGGTGGAAGAGAGTAGGAGATCAGATCCAAGTGAATATTTACTGGGCTATGAGACCGTGTGTGCCATAGGAAGGCATCAGTTGCAAGTACAAGAAACGAAACTCCAACTGATACAGGCTGAGGGAAGAAAGAAAGGGGTTTCATTTTCTTCCATTCCAAGAAACTCGGATAGAGACCTTGGCATTGCCAGGTGGCTTGACGATGTCAGGGCTGGGGTTTCTTTAACGTCTTTATCACCTCCTCACTGCAAAATGGCAGCTGATCCCCAAAGCATCGTGACTGCATTCAAAGCAGGAAGAAGGGAGAATAGGGAAGGGCCATGTCCCTGTAAGTATCTGCCTTTTTATTGAGGAGGGGCCCTCACTGTCACCTTCCTTCCGTACCCAACGGATCTCCTCTTGCTCCCCCTCAGTAAGAGTAGGGTCACGTGGCCACACTTAGACCAACCACGGGTCCGAGGGAATCAGATGTTCATGAATGGGATGGGCCCCTCACGGTCCATCTTCCGATGCTGAGATCACAGCATTTCTTTTCTTTTCTTTTTTTAATTTTACTTATTTATTTGACACAGAGAGAGAGATAGCAAGAAAGAGAACACAAGCAGGGGGAGTGGGAGAGGGAGAAGCAGGTCCCCTGCTAAGCAGGGAGCCTTGTGCGGGGCTCCATCCCAGGACACTGGGATCATGACCTAAGCCGAAGGCAAACCCTTAACGACTAAGCCACTCAGGTGCCCCGATCATTTCTGCTGGTCCCATAAGTAGATCAGGGTTCTGTTTATCAGGAAAAGGGAGGATGGCCACCGGTCATGTGGGACAGGCAAGGTGTGCTCCCCCAGATACCATGCTAAGCAGTTCACATGTATCATCTCAGTGGGGCCTCACACAACCCTATAAATCTAGGACTCTTTATGCCAGTTTTACAAATGAGGACACAAAGCTAGTGAGCACAGAGCTGGTCTGTGTTTTTAAACCCTTCTACCAGACCGCCAGGTCGTGAAGGACTCAGACCCCCGGAAGCAGGAAATTGTTTGTAGGGACCGCTGTCAGGTCCGGCTCACCACCCACCTCACCACACACCTGCTGCCCCTGGCTATGCATGGGGAGGGTCGGAGCGCCCGGGTGCGCTTGTTCAGACAGCCGACTGCGCCGCTGTCTGGGGACCGTGGGCGTGTGCTCGCATGGTGCTCCTCGAGGCCACTGTGCTGGAGGGAGCTTTGGCCAGGGGTGAGGGCTGCATCCCCACTTCTTTTTCCTTTATCCACCCAATGTCTGCTGGTGCCAGGCACCAAGTCGGGCGTCAGTGGGAGTGATGAGGTGGGTACAGATCGGTGGCTCAGGCACAGAACCTGCCCTCAAAGAGACATCTTGCCACCCGGCGTCTCCTAATTCAGGGAGATCTGGGGTGGAATGTTTGAAGAGGTTCAGAGGAGAGAAAGCTCATTTCTGATCCAGAAAGCTCCAAGGGCAGTGGTTTTTTTGCTCCTCCTCTTTTACTGGTGAAATACACATAACCTGAAATCTACCATTGTAACCATTTTTAAGCAGCAGGTCAGTAGCAGTCTTCTGCGCATTGGTATCCTTGTGCAATATCAGCACCATCCATCTCCAGCACTCTTTTCATCTTGCAAAAGTGAAACTCCATGCCCATTAAACACGAACTCCCCATTTTTCCATCCCCCAGCCTCCCGGCGACCCCCATCCTGCTTTCCGTCTCTGTGAATGTGACAGTTCCAGGGACCTCACTGCAGCAGCATCAGGCCATCAGGCAGCATATATCGTTTTGTGTCTGGTTTATTTCACTTAACATCACGTTTCCAAGCTTCAGCCATGCTGGAGCAGCTGTCAGAGCTGCCTTCCTTTTTAAGGCTGGATAATATTCCCTTATAAGAATATCCTACAGTTTGCTTATTCATTCATCCATCAACGGACAACTGGGCTGCTTCCTCCTTTTGGCTACTGTGAATAATGCTGCTATGAACATGGGTGCACCAACACATTATGGAGACTGATGATTTCAGTTATTTTGCATATATACTCAGAAGTGGAGGGGCTGGATCATACGGTAACTCTGTTTCATCTTTTGAGGAATTGCTGACTTTGAAGAGGGGCAGAGATCTGGGCTGGTCGACACACCCTGTACTAACCTAGAAGAGATGAAAGAAGCCTGCTACGAAAGGAGACAGGCATTTGGTTTTGGTGTTTTATTTTTTTTTTTCATCGTTTTGCCATCCCCCCCTTCTGAACCCCACTTCATAGGTCTTAGACCCATGGATCACCCTCCTGCCTAGAAACCAGAAGGACCAGCCACCCATGTTCTCTGACTCCCTTGCAGATGGGGCTTCAGAGCTCACCAGCCCAAGAACTGGAAACAAAACTCATGCTGGGAAGGAGCAGAGCACCTCCCTGCTGAACCCCTAGGACAGCAGTGCCCCGTGCTGGGCTTCGGGTGTGGGCTGTGCTGCTTGCAAGGGTGTCCAGAGTGTTGACCTCATGGGCTGTCTGAGAGGATTGTTCCTGTTTGCAGACCACAAGCCCAGGTCTTCTGCTCACTTATGATTTATGAGTCACCCAACATCCTTTGAATATCCTTTTTGAATATCTGTTCTTTGAACATCTTTTCTGCGTAAGTTAACGAGAGCTGGTTTCTGCCACCCATAAGGAAGAACGGTGCCTTATATAGAAATTGGTGCCCAGAGTGGTTGCAGGCGATGGATGTTGAAAGAGATTCAGAGAAGCTGGGATTGGGCATGTGTACTGCTTGGGAGCCAAGACACTAAAAATTCAGCACAGTAGAAGGGATCAGCTCTGGAATACTCTGGCATGCAGAGGGAAACAGGAATTCAGAGTCCCCACCAAGAGTCACCTGGAATGAAGATCCTGCCGAAAGCAAGACAAAGACGGGGTCCATCACCTTGCAAGAGGTGAGGATGAGACTGTGCGTAGGGGCAGCTGGCTCTCATGGGGCTGGACCACTGAGGAAAGAGAAGATAAGCCCCCAAATCCTAGACTCTTGGCTCAAGATCTGGATCACACACCAGAGAAGACCCTGAATGTTTGCAGCCCCCGTGCTGAGACAGCAGAAAACGAAACCCTATGTTTGAGCCTGCAGAATGGTGAGCTACCTCGGTGGCTGCGGCCACGGCCTCACCGGCTCGGCTCCTCGGAAGTCGGGCCCTTGACAGGAAAAGAGTGAACTTGGCATTTGCATGGAGCCACGTGGGAGAGTTTGGGGTTATCAGGAACCCCCGATCCCCGCCAAGACCCCTTGCAGGCTGAAGCAGCCTGTCTTCACTGTCCGATAATGCTGATCTTGCCTTAACGGGGCAATTCACATTTAATCCCCCCATGTTTTCAGACCACAGTCCAGTCCCCAGACTGGGCAGGACTGAATATCAACCCCAAACCAAAATCTGGGCAAAACGTTGCTATTTCATAGGATCAAAAAATCTTTCATAGGATCAAAAATCACACACTGAGACAGTGTGTGAATGGATCCATTGAGCTCAGCTTATACCCAGCGGCCATTCTGGATTCCGGGTGTGGGTCTCAGCTGGGGGTGCCTCTCATTGTTTCCAGGGCTGGTGTTGGGTTGGCAGGTATGCTGCTGAAGGCTGACTCAGCGGCGGCCTGTGCTCGCTGGCATGGAGGAGACAGAAGTGCCCAGGCATAACGGAGAGACAATGCTGTGGATTAACCACGGGTGACCCACTGCACCGAACCACAACCCTTTCACCAAGACACCACAAACGAACCGCCTTGTGGCTGCAGCCCAACAGCTTTCAGAAGGCCTCAGGGTCCCGACTCCTCATTTCTCAGGTGGAAAACCAAGGCCCTGGGAGGTACAGACTCCGCAGCAGCAATGACTGCCAGGGGCGGCATGAGGGTGGGGGGCACATCCTTCTAAAAGTAGCAGGACCAAGCAGCCATCCCAATGGTCTGCCCGGCGGGGACTCATGGGGCTAATGGATCACAAGTTCCCCAGGACAAGAATGGATCAGTGACCCCCAAGGACGTGTGGCTTTTATAACCAGAGAGAACTGGATCTGGTAAGTAGGAGCCTGACTTGAGCCCCTCCCCCACCCAGACAAATACATGTGATCCTCTCCTCCACCCCCAGACTGAGTCTGTCCGCTCATCTCCCTCACACTACTCCACAGAGACTATGGCCATTTACAGGAGAACCCGGGTCCGGGGAGCAGGGGGAGCGGCTTCAGCCTCACTGAGTCTTTGTTTCCTCATCTGTAACACGAGGACAATAACATCTGCCTGAAAGGATTGTCGGGTTAATTGAGCGGAATAACGGGACAGTGGCTGGAATATAAACTCACATTGCCTGCAGCTGAATTTTAATCCCTCTGTGATTTCGTGTTCATTCTTTCGTTGTTGCCACTGCACTATCATCAGCCCTGTGCCGGGCACTGTTCAAAACTTACAACCCCTACCAGAGACTGAGGGAAAAGTATGTGGCCAGGGCAGGGCTTGGCCTCGGGGTCTCTAACCTAGTCAATAGCTCAGCAAGTTCGCACCATAGGAGGTAGCAATGCTGGGATGGGGACCTAGTTGTGTTCTCTCCACTGTAGCACCAGGACCCTCAGAAGTTAATAAAATGAGGTGGTAAATACAGAGCTTAAGACAAGGTGAAAGTGATCAAGAAAGAAGGAGGGGTATGGTTCAAAGAGTGGGTGGATGGATGGACGGATGGTAGATGGATGAATGGATGGATGGACAGTGGGTGAATGGATGGATGGATGGATGGACAGATGAATGGATGGATGGATGGATGGATGGATGGATGGATGGATGGACAGATGAATGGATGGATGGATGGATGGACAGATGAATGGATGGATGGATGGATGGATGGATGGATGGATGGACAGATGAATGGATGGACAGATGAATGGATGGACAGGTGGCTGAGTAGATGGATGGGCAGACAGATGAATGAATGGATGGGTGGATGGATGGATGGATGGATGGATGGATGGATGGACAGATGAATGGATGGACAGGTGGCTGAGTGGTGGATGGGCAGACAGATGAATGGATGGATGGATGGATGGATGGATGAATGAATGGATGGATGGATGGATGGACAGATGAATGGATGGACAGATGGCTGAGTGGATGGATGGGCAGACAGATAAATGAATGGATGGGTGGATGGACAGATGAATGGCTGGTGAGTGAGTGGATGAGGGGAATGCATGGAAGGCGGGTAGGTAGATGAATGGATGGGTGGGTGAGTGGATGGATGCATGATAGAGAAACATAGAGCCAGAGAGAGATAATGACTAGATAGACTTAGAGGATGGATTTGACACGACCTCTAGCCCTCAAGGATCTTCCAGTCAAGAAAGAGGCAGTGCTAAGCATGGACCTAACTGGGAGATGGAAACATGCACAGTTAGTGATGCTGTCGGGGTCTGCCATTTTCCAGCCACAACAGAGTGTGTGCTGCAGGTCGGCCAGGCAAGCTGTGACTTGGGGTGGACACACTCGATCACCCCAGTAACAGACCTTTTTGTTCATTGGTTCAACAGGCATTCACTGAGCCCCTAGTCCCAGCCAGTATCCTCGGCTCTGGGCATAGAGCAGTGCTCAAAATAGCTCCATGTGGAGATTCCAGCATGTGTGGGGTGGACAACGATGACGTACGCGAACAGTGAGCCCGATGAGGGTAAACACCATGAAGATAAACAAAACAGGGCAAGAAAGGGGGGCTCTGGAGTTCAGGGGCAATTCCGTTGGAAAGGCTGACACCTAGGAGACCTGAGGGAAGGGATTGGGGTCCAGATCTGGAAGGAGCAGTGACTGTCCCAGGATCACAATAACTTAGGCGGCTGAGTCAGACTAGAAGCGAAGTGATGCACAGGTGGTGGGGTTCTGGGGTTCCTGATCTGATACTACAGAATTCGGGAAACACACCAGACCTGGTGCCAAGCAGAGGAGAGCGCTCTTGGAATCCAGCCATGAGCTCAATCCCCTGAACCCCTTTGCTATCATGTTACTGTTCGTTTTTCCCTCTGGTCCTTGAAACAGGCCTGTATTTTCACAGATATTTTACTTGATACGCTGTCAATGTTCACTTGTCCGTTGCTTTCTGGAGGCAATAAATGCTAAACTTCTAAAGAGGGTTCTGGTTCTGCTCTAGCTGAGGGAGGAGAGCTGCTGCCTGGGACACAAAGGCTCCTCGGGAAAAATGAGATCCGGGCAGGCCTCAAATAGAGGAAAAGCCTTCATACGTGAAGCCAAATGCCCAGGCCAGCCTGGTGGCCACATCCTCTCTTTCCCAGAAAAAAGGGGGCTATTTAACAGGATTAGGTTCAGTTACAAAGGACAGAAAACCCAAGATATGAGTAGCTCAGACAGAAATTTCTTCCTTTCTTATGTAAAAACTCCTGGGGCGCCTGGCTGGCTCAGTTGGTAAAGCATGAGACTTGATCTCAAGGTCATGAGTTCCATGAGTTCCAAGACCCATGTTGAGCATAGAACTTACTTGGAAAAAAAAGTGGGGGGGAAAGCAAAGAATAAGAACTCCTAAGCTAGGCCATCAGGTGGCAGGGACCCAGCCCCTTCTATCTTGTTCCCCCAATCTCAGTATTTGGCTTTAACCTCATGGCTCAAGATAGCTGCTTGAGTACCAGATATCGTGTCTGTATCACAGCCAACAGGACAGAGGAAGGGATAAAAAAGGGAATGTCTTCTCCCCAGCAGAGGGGTTTCCAGAAGAATGCCATTCTAGGTTAGCAGCTCTAAGACCCAGAGTGGGCCCACCAGGCCCCTGGAAAGCCCCCAGTGTTGGTACTGCTGCTGTCTGAGATAGCATAACGGAGGGAAGAGAAGCAGGCAGTCCTGCCTATCTCCAGGGATGTTCCTGCAGTCATCCTTGGAACAATATAGCAGTTGGCCGCTTCCAAGAAACCACACGCGTTGGGCCCTCCAATGGCCCCCTAACTTCCACCTCCTACTGGAGTTGTCCCCCATCCCCCCAGCCAGAGTTTTCTCTGGTGCCCTGGGAACCCAGAACCTTGAGGGCTTGGAGGAAAGGGAGGATCCTACAGAGTTGGGCAGGCAGGCTAAATTTCCAGCTAACCCCCTCTGACCTGTGCCTCCCACCACCATCACCACCACCACAGATGGACTCCAATTCCTCAAGTGTGGGACTAGGAGTCCCAGAAGAATTTAAACTAGATTGCCGTAAAAGCCCTTACTAGGGACAGACACAAGGTAGGGGCTCAAGAAGGTGAGCAAATGAGTGAAGGAAAAAATGAATGAGTCAATCAATTAACCCATCACTCAATCATGGTGTCATTTAGTCTAAGCTCAGCCAAGTTGTCACCCAGCTTCCATTTGCATACGTCCAGTGATGGGGAGATCACTACTTCCAGGGGCAAATGGTTTTAGTTTTAGACTGTCCTTATGACCAGTCAGATTCAGGACCCAAAACACACTTAGAGGACCCAAATCTCTGCAGGCAAGGGAAAGTACAGAATCTCACAGCCGGACCTTAAAGGCCACAAGCCTCTTGGTCATCTTCTAGTGTTTCAGAGGAAGCTCTGACCAGAGAGGGGCTGGGACTCACCCAAGGCCACACAGCAGGGTAAGGACTGAGCCAAGATCGGACCCCAGATCCACCTTTCAGTTGTGTCCCTTCTGAATTTCACAGCCCCTCCAGGACCTCCTCCAGCTTTTCCCACATGGGGTACACCCTTCCCCACAGCCAGCCCCGCCCTGTGAGGCCAAGGATCTGGTGCGCTTACAGAGAGCCTCGTGCTGGCAGAAACCGTCTCGTCACTGCCAGCGACAGGCACAGTGCTGAGACCTGTGGTCGGGGATCAGGAGCTGCTGCAGGACCAAAATCTACAGGCCAGGCTGTTTGGCTCTTCCCCACCCCCGGGACAGCGGGCCCACGTGTGTACATGCCCACGTGTGAGTGTGCGCACGAGCGTGGGCTTGCGCTTCCCAGAGCCAGAGGAACACGTGACAGGCTGTCAGTAAATCCTGCCAGTTTGGAAGGGTGATTGTCGCACACAATGCCAACAGACAGAACTCCAGTGGATTCACTTGATTTTCTTTTGTGGTTATTTTTTTTTTTTACAACTTTAAATACGGAATATAAATAAATTTACATTTAAAAAATAAAAGGAAAGCCCCCCAAAAAATATAATCACCAACTTTACAAACTGAAGGAAGCAGAGTTTGGAGGATGGGAGTAGGTAGGAAAGTGCAGTCGAAGGTGGGGAGGGAGGTGGGAGTTCAGACCCCACTCCGGGGAGCCCTGGGCATCTTTTCTCCCCAACTCCCAGCCCATGAGCTGGTTTCCTGGAAGGAGCCACCAGTAGTGGAACTCAAAAGAATCTAATATGGGGGGAGTGTGCAGGGGGAGAGAAGGGTTGCCCCTTCCCTTGGAGACTTGCTCTTGGGTTTTTCACACCTGCCCGGAAGGGGAACTGCTTGAGCTGAGGACTCAGGAAAACGGAGACCAGATGGACAACAGTGTTGCCTCCCCACCCAATGTGGGCTTGCTCTTGTCCAGCCACTCCGAGCCATTGGCCAAGTCAGGGCACAGCCAGTTCATGTGGAGCCTTTGTCAGTTAGGAAAAGGGTCCCTTCCTCCAGACGCTTTTATCTCTTTCTCCCAGAAGACGGTCCTAATAAATACAAAAACTGTCCACGTTCTACAGTGTGAACCATGATCCCTGCAGGCAGTGCCCTTGTGCAGTGCACACCCTGCACAAACCTACATGGCAGTCTTGGCTGGGCTTGGATATGACAGGCAGGCCCCCTGCTGCCCTGACCCCTGGCCTTCTGCCTGATGGAGCAGAAGCATGGGGTCCAAGAGACCCTTGGTGGAGCAGACTGATGGCCAGGACAAGAGGAAGATACAGGGTGGAGGTAGAGATAAAACAGAGAAAGTGAAGGTTGGGGGAGTGGAAGGAGGCAGTGAATGCCCAGGTCACCATCCGTGTCAGCTCCAGAGCAAACTTCGTCTCTAACCCACCTGAGGGGGCACCTGGCCGCCTGGTGCTCGGGTCACGCCCACCCAGAGGAGTCCACACCGTCAAAGATCTCAGGTGTGGAAAACAAAGCCACGGTAAGCAGAGGCGACCAGGGAGAAGTGACTGGGCCTGGGCGCCGTGGGAGGGCTTTTCTCCAGTTCCCGCTCCCCCGTGTGGTCTCAGCCACAGGAGTACGAGGTACCCTGGCCTGCCTGAGGGGTTCCCTTCAGAGCTGGCCGGGGTCCTGGGACCAGGTAGGCCACCCACATCTAGAGGGTCTTTGGACCTTGTGCAGGGCTTCGGGCCAGTCCACAGCACACAGGTGTGACCCGGGCGGGAAGCCAGGGAACAGCGGGCCCGCTGGTCTCTCTTCTGCTTCTCTCCCAGGTGGTCGGGCTTGGCGGAGGAAGACAGCCATGGAGCTCAGGTCCTCCGTTTCCTTCTCGAGCTGCTGGGCAAGGCGCTGGAGGCCAATGAGTGGACCCGCTGGTGGGTGGACGGACGCACAGAAGGGGGGGAAGCACCATTGGCCGTCCGAATCAGGCATCGAGACAGACGGACGAGGGGAACAATATTATCACTCCAAGGACCCCATGGGGGCGATACAGCAAATACCATATTAAATAACCCTGTGGGCCAAGCAGAGGGACACGGGGGGGTCAGAGACAGCCTAAGGGTTCCATCCCACGCTCACACGCCTCTCTTGCTGGAGATGGGGAGCTGATTTCTAGCAACACTCAGGGCTGGGGGAGTTGAGGCTTAGACTTCCCATTCTCATAGGGCAGCTGGGACACATTTGGGCTGGGGTCCCCAAAGCCCCTCACCCAACTTCCTATGGGAAAATTCAGTTGAAACTGGGCGGAGGGCATCCAGGCTGAGAGCTGGGATTTTGTGTGGGGGAAATACCTCTCCCTGTCCCCTTCCACAGCCCAAGCCTCAGGCCAAGGAGAAGAAAGGCCTGGGGTCCGGGGCTCAGTTTCCCCACCAGGCCTCACCTGCCCACACTCTCCTGCAGATGCCCCTAGGCTCCGAGGGTCTCCTTCAGTGCCTTCTTGTCATGCGTGTGCTTGAACTTCCGGTGCTTCCCCTTGGGGGGCCGGCGGACTCGCACTGTCCGAATGGTCACCCGAGTTTGGGGTGTCTTGGCTGCTTGAGAGAAAGAAAGGTCTTGTCAGCAGGCAGACAACCTCTGGAGAGTGTCTATCGCTCTCAACTGACACCTGCCACAGACCTCTCCAGATCTTCTGGGCTGAAAGAAGGGGCAGCAGCCTGAGGCCAGCCCTCCTTGGGTTCAAATCCCAACTCCGCTGCTTACCAATTATTGAACCAGTCTGCGCCTCAGTTTCCCCACCTGTGATATGGGGATAGTAAGACCACCCCCTCACAGGACTGGTAAAATGAATAAATGGCAGTTCATTGGCAAACACAGAAGGGAGTAGATTGCTATGGCTTCAAGTTCTTTGTCCTTATCCCACTGACCTTCCTAATTTCTATGCCCCTTGAGCCTGGTGTGGACTTGGATCTATTAACCAATAGAAGCAGGCAGAGTGGTGCTGTGCTGGTTCTGGGCAAAAACCTTAAGAAGGCTCGTTGGCAGCTCCCAGAGTGCCTGGATGGTTGAGTTGAGGCTCAGTTGGTTGAGGCTCAGATTTCAGCTCAGGTCATGATCTTGGGGTCCTGAGATCGAGCCCTGCGTGAGGCTCTGTGCTCAGCGGGGCGTCTGCTTGACAGTCTCTCTACCTCTTCCTCTGCCCCTCTCCCTGATGACATGCTCCTTCTCTCTCTCTAAAGTAAATAAATACATCTTTTTTTTTTTTTTTTAAAGAAGACTTGGCAGCTCCCCTCTTTTTGCCTTGGGGAGCCCTGCGCCACTGCCTAAGAAGTCTGGCTACTCTGCTGGGGAAGGCACGTGGGAAGGAGACGCCATGGACTACAGGGAGAAGGACATGGGCCCAGCTGCCCCGCTAGGATCGCAGGAGACACCAGTGGAACTGCTGGGCAGAGCCCAGTCAACCCAGCATCAGGGAAAGATGATAACGTAGGGGTTGTGTTAAGCCACTAAGATCAGACTAAGGAGTCTGATCAGCAAAGGGGGGCTGCTCTTCCTCACTTCTTTCTCATTCCCTCGCTGGACTCCTGTTGAGGTTTCCTCCCACCAGCCTCCCAGCCCCTTCCAGTCCTGTGATGGGGGAGCCGCTGGGCATCGGGCCAGAACCACATACTCCCACCGTGGAGCTGGGCCTCCTCATCCCTGTGCCTGTCCTCACCTGGCCCTCACCACTCCAAGAAGAGGGTTGGTGGGGGTGGACCAGGGCTCTGGCTGTGGGCCATACCACCTGCGCTTGAATCTGAGCTCTCCCAGGTATTAGTGGCATACTTTGGGACAAGTCACATAAATTCCCTGTGCCTCAATTTCTGTATCTTTAAAACTGAGTGGGCAGCAGCGCTGGTCCTCGGGTTAGGTAATAACATGCGGAAATCGCCAGAAAGCCTTGGTGGCCCTTCCCGTGCACCTGGCAATGTTCTCATTTATCCTCACAGCAGGTACAAGTATCTACATTTAACATATAGGGAAACTGAGGCAGGGGCACTGGGATTTTAACTTAGGAGTCGGCCTCTGGAGCCCGTACTTTCAACCACTGGCCTGTAAATCACAGCACTCATGAGCCTCAGGCAAGGTAAGCACTTACATCTCTTCCTCCCGACCCCCCATGTCAACACCCTGCTACAAAAGCTTTCTCTGCCAAGCTCAAGGCCCATCTCTTCCTGGGAGCCTTTCCTAGCACCCCCAGCTCTTCGGAGCCAAAGCCGGCTTCCCATCTTCCAGACACAAGCTCCCATGAGACAGCCCATCTCTGCCATCAGGCAGTATAAGGATGCAGACAGGTCTCAGATCTCCCTTGGAGGAGGGACACCTACAAGGGCCATTAAAGGGCCTGGAGTTTGGGCTCCAGAGATGGGAGTCATCAGCAGGACCCAGAGCTGGGCAAGTTCTGACCAGGCTCAAGGTCGTCATGCAGCTCATGAGAGACAGAGTCAAGTCTCGAGCCCAGGAGGTCTGACACAGGCATCACACGGGCAACAGTACCAAGCCAAAGCCAGGCTGGGGCCGAACTGCTGAAACTGACACGGCAAGACTTTACGTAATCTACATATCGATCAGCTGAACATGCCTTCCAAAATCTGGCTTGAAAAATCACATGAAGCCCGGGCACACGAAAGAACACCATCCTAAACACAGAGGAGAATATGATCTTTCCTGACTAAATGATTCCATGCTCATTCTTATTATTCCATGCTATTCGCTACCCCATGTGCTCTGTGTTAACTATATTAATTACTGTATTAATTATATTATATTATTATTATAACTATATTAAATAACTGTATTAATTAACTGTAAATTTACAACCGGTCAGTTTGGAGCTGCCAAATTATCAACCCTCCCAGGGCATCCGGGCCTCAGCTTGGCTCTCAGATCAGGACAAAGAGGCTAAGAGGTAGGCCTGCCTTCAGAAGACTTCTAAGGTGTTCTTTCCTCTACCAATAGTAATAGTAACTGAAAATCAATAGGTGATTTTTTTTTTAATGCTCATCTAAGCATACTAATTTGATAAGTCTTGATCCTTGGGGTTCTTGGCTGGCTCAGTCAGTAGAACATGAGACTCTTGATCTCAGGGTTGTGAGTTCAAGCCCCTTGTTGGATATGGAGATTACTTAAAAATAAAATCTTAAAATAATAATTCTTGATCCTTACTGCAAACATTCGAGGGAGAAGAGGTAGCAGGACAGCCTAAAGAATGCAGAAATAGACAGTACAAGATCTGGGCTCTGGGCTAGACTTCACCACTATGCAACCTTCATTAAGTCCCTTAACCTCTCTGGGCTCTAGGAGCCCCATCAAGAACACTAAGCAACTGACTTGTAGGGTCATTTCTGTGGGCCGTTCTAGCTCTAACAATATTAAATTCTTTAAAAAAAAAAAAAAAAAGAAAATGACAAGGCAGGTAAGAACTGGTGACTGCTGTCAGGGTGAGGGAAGGGCCAAGAATAGAAATTCAGGATCCCTAGACTCCCGCTGCACCCCTGCCTGGGACTGGCTGTGTGACCTTGGGCAAGACCCTAGCCTCTCTGAGCCTCAGGCACCTCCTCTGTAAAATGTGAACCAGGCCATTGGATCAGATCATTTTTGGGGTCCCTTGAGTCAAACTATGCTCCTGAAATTGTGAATTCATGAAGTGTAAAGAGTAAAACAGTACTCCATTTCCAATTAACCATCTAGTGTTTGAATTCACATCACTGCTGCACAGTTGCCCAGTCTCTACCTACACATCTTCAATGACAGGAAACTCACTACTGCACAAGGCATACAATTCCATCTTGGCCCCCTGACTGATCAACAGCTTTTGGTACATAGAGTGAATCTCTCTCCAGTGGCTTTTCCCCACTGGTCCTAATCCCCTCTGAAAGCCACAGGAAATGAGTTTGATTTCTCGTCCCCAGGACAGGTTGTCAAATATCTGAAGATGATGTCCGTGGAGTCTTCTCTTGCCCCATAATTTCATGTACTCATTCAACAAAGTAAGGGGCTATGGTAGCGAGACGGGGATGGGAGCCACTCTGGACTAGGTAGTCAGGGCAGACCTCTAGGAAGAGGTGACTTCTGAGTTGAGACCCAAATGAACACAAGTAGGCTTTTGAAGAGTTGAGAGCAATGAATTTCAGATGGAAGGTGACATGTGCAAAGGCCCTGTGGCAGAAATGTATCTGGCCACTCAAGGAGGTCAGGCTGGTGAGGGGGAGTGGGTGGGCAGCAAGGCTGGTAGGCCAATCAGGGGCTAACATCTTTGTGTAAAGCCTTGCAGGCAGGGGAGGAATCTGGATTGTTCTCAGTGAGATAGAAAGTTCCAAATGAATGTAACCAGGGGCATGCCTGATTCAATTTCCACCACCATCACCCCCACCCCGGCAGCTGCCACAAGAAAAGGGAGCTGCCCGGCTGAGCAATTCAGAGGCAGACCTTGGTCCAGCGGTTACCTCGCTGCTCTTGGGTACTCCCCGGGCTTCTGGTCACGGGTCGAGTAGCCACCACTGTCTCACACTTGCATGCCAGGTGGTCCTCCAGGGTCACTGTGGCCTTCTTAAATGTTGGCTTCTTCCGTACAATCTCAATTTTTCTCACCTGGAAGACAGAACCATCCAAGTGCCTCTGTAAGACCACACAGGCAGGGGCTGAGGGAGCCTGCCTGCCTGCTCCTCCCCCACCCCACTGTCCCCCCACAGGGATCTTTCCTCGAAAGCCAGGAGTAGAGAGGCACTGGCCCAAACAATAGCAGGACCTTGCCCTCTGCCCTTCTCGTAGCTTTTCCATCAAAACAAGCCCTCCCGACCTGGCCTCCAGCTTGGCCCCATCCCCCTTGGAGCTCCCAGAGAGGGAGAAAGGCATTTCCGGGTTGAGTCTAGGGCTTGTGGTGTCCTCATTCCCGGAGCGCCAGCCAAGGTCAGGGACTATGGCAGAGGCGGGAGATGGTTGTCTGGAAGGAAGTAGGGGGAGGCTTTATCCAGGAGGGAGGCGGGAAGGGGGAGGTCAGCTGTCAGGTGTCCGTCCATGGAGCTGGAAACACTGTGGACAGGAGATACCCTGACAGTGGGTGGTGTGGTAGCCGTTGACACTTGTGATCTCGGGCACAGGGCCCAGGCCTGCGATGGATGGTGGGCATGGGGAAAAGCCACAGCTGACCTCAGGGAGGGGAGCGAGATGAAGCAGGTGGAGCAGGTGGCGAGAGCAGGGCTCATCAGCCGGTGCTGAGCCCTAGGTGTGCCCAGCAGCTCTGCCCCTCCTGAGTTGCTGTGTAGGCGAGGCTGACCCAAGGGGCACAAAAACCTTTCCACGTGAATCAGAAGACAGCTGAATCTTCTCTGGCCGGGCCCAGCATGAGACCCGGAGCTCCCCAGAGCAGCCTCTATTCTAGAATTTGCCTTAAGTCAGACTGCATACCCCATCTCTCCAGAAAGAAGGCAGGATTCCACATTCTGACCCTTTGCTGGGGCTGCCCCAGCATTTGCTGTGTCTGTTGCCTGGAGGGACTCTGTACCCTCCTTGTTAAAGACAGAGCAAGGAACCCAAACCAATTTGGAGGAAAACCGAGCAGCCCAGAACATTCTGAGTATACAGTAAATGCTTATAGAAAGGTGTCTTCAAGGGACATTTTGGGGGTTGATCCCTGTAAAAGAGGAGGCAGCACCCTTCACTTAATGTTCCACACCCAGCCCTGCCTGGGGGTCTGTATGCGGCTTTAGCGTACAGCGGCCTGGGTGGTCTTGAGGACTCACAGGTGGCCTCGCACCTGCCCAGAGAGCCCTAAATGGACAGAGCCCAGTATCCTGCCAGGAACGCCTCTCCACCCCTGCGGCAGCGGGGCCAGCTAGTCCGGGAGGGGAGCGGGGCGGGGCCCGAGGGAAGCCCCGCCCACAGCTCACAGCCGGGGCGGCGGCGCGCCTGCGCACCTGGACGGGCCGCAGCTGCACCTGGGTGGGGCGGCACTGCACGTTGCGGTTGTTGCAGCAGCCGGAGCAGCGCTGCACCTCCACGCACGGCGGCCACACCAGGAAGTTAGCGTTCGTGCGGTCTATGAGGCGCCGCGAGATCTCGAACACCTCCGTGCGCGTCTTGCACTCGGCGATCATGGCCGGCTCGGCGACTGTCGGGGAACCTGAAGGGAGAGGGGACCTCCGTCAGGAGGGTGGGCCGGCTCGGAGCCCCCACCAGGCCCGATCCAGCAGGGCAGCTCGGGCACTGCTCTCCCCGACAAACGGCCGGCCAAGTCCCGCTTCCTTCCACCCCCGGGGTAGAGGGAAGCGTGGGGCGGGGGGGGGGGGGGCGTCTGCGCGTCCTGGTTGTTATCAGCTGTGGGACCGGACAGGTAGGTTGCCGATGTGCCCTGAGCCTCAGTTTCTCCATGAGACCTACCCCCAAGAACCGCTGTAAGGATCCAGTGAGATCACTGAGAAGGCCGGTCTGTCGTAAATGTCAGTTTCCTTCCACCTGCCCTCAGGTTCATTTGCGATTTCACACATTTCTGGGCTTCCCTGACCCCTGGCTCCTACTGGCTTATTATTTTGTAAACAATACAATGTTACCTACTCTGACATCCTTGCTTCTTTCAAAGACTGTTTCCTCATCAATGGCCTGGGGGCTAACAGCGCCTATACCCTGCACTTACAGATCTGAGTAATGGGAGCGTCCCACAGCAAGCCTGCTGTCCATACTGGGGCTCTGCCCTCGTTCTCCTGGAGAGACACTGAGGTTCGACTAGCTGCCCAAATTCATAGAGGTCCCCCTAGCCACTGTCTACAGTGTTTGAGGGAACTAGAAGTGGGCAGAGAGGAGGAGGGACTTAGAGCAGGCTCTGGCCTTCCCTGGGAGGCCTCCATGGGACCCAAGCAGGTACCAAGCTTTGCTTGCCGTCCCAGGCTGCAGCCCTAAGCCACGGAAGAGACACACACCCCACCAGGATGGCACTGGGTTCAAGTGAGAAGAGCTTCTGGGATCCCAGCCCTGCCCCTGCTAGCTGTGTGACTTGGGCCATGAGGGCTTCACCCTCTCTGGGCCCCACTTTCCAACTGTATAAAATGGGGCCAACAATCTCTATCTCTAGGGTTGGAGTAACGCACAAATGAGTTTAAAAGCACTATATTTAGGAAACTGTGTCGGGGGATGGGGCGTGATGACTCAACTCCTCAATATAGTGTTTTGAAGGACAGTTCTACTCTCTTGAGTTAGACTCAGTCCTCAGTGTGGGAAGAATGGGACGGCCTGGAGCTGGGGGCGGGCGGCTGCCCCAGGTCTCTGATGAAGTTCTAGACTGGCTCCCGCCCTGGGGCCATCATCATTCTCATTTGCAGCCTCACCTAGGCTCCTTCTCCCTCGGGATAAGCTCTCCTCCAGCTCGCCACCAGAATGGGACTGGGTCAAATTCAGGTCCAACTCGGCCCCGTCTTCATCTGTAAGAGAAGGCACAGTCAGATGCACTCGGTTAGCCATTGGCTGCTCCGATTGCGGGGTGGAGGCTCCCATGGAGGATCTGGGGCAGGCAGGAAGGCGGCCTCTCTCCCTCACTGGCGCCCCACTCCAAAGAACAGACTCTCCTTGCAGGTCCCTATAAAATGGAGGGTCCTCGCTCTGACAAGGGGCCCTCCAGGCAACCCCAGGGTGGTATTGGGGCTCAGGGGGTAGCGGGGCCTGGACTGCATCCTGGGGCGGCTCTCAGCCCCACTCTGGGCTTTTCAGCCACATATTTGGACAGAACCCATGTCAAAGGAGTTAAAAATAACCCTTCCCTTTTGCTACTGTAAGCGAACCCTCCTTAGCCTCCAGGGCAGGGCAAAGACCCAGAGCTCGGGAGGCCAGTTTCCAGTGCCCCTCCGCCCAGCGTTCCCATAGGAAGTGCTGAATGGAGAAATTCCCAGAATCCCCGGGGGGACCAGCATGCCCTGGACACAGCCCCTCTGGAGCCCCGGACAATGGCCCAGCTGAGCTGGAGAGAGGGAGGAGGGACAGGAGTGGGGGTGGGGGCTGAAAGCAGAGAGGGGTGGGGAGCCAGCCTGCTGGGATGGGGGCGCCCATACCCCGAGCCCTTCCAGGCCTGGGTCTTGCTCCAGCTCCCGGAGTGTCATGGTGTTTGCCTCTCCCCTCTAATCTTTGACCCGGTACCTGCCCTAAACCGTCCGTTGCACCCTCAGGTCACAGACTACAGCTCCCTTCTCCAGCCCGGGAGGCCCCTCATCTTGGTGTCATCCTTGGTGCTCCTTGGAGCCATCCCTCTCTCTAGAGGCAGCGGACACCACTGTGGGAGGTGAGGGCCAGACCGGAAGACTTTGAGTTTGACACTGAATACTGGAGAGACCCTTCCAGCTCTCTGATGGCTGAAGAGGGAGCAAATAGACCGAGGGATGTTGGGGACAGACTCCCGCCCCCTCCACGCAGCCCTCTCTCTCGCAGCTCTTGCTGTCTCCCCTTCCCGCTGGCCCTGCCAAGGACAAAGCTCCTTCTCTTCTGTGTGGGCTCCCAGGGGTCCTGTTTGGAAGAGGACGGTCCCCACAACGGGTGCCTTTCCGTCCAGCCTACTGCTCCCGCGTCAGCGTGTCTGTCTGTCCCTCTCGCTCCCCTCCTTTGTCCCCGTCATCTCTGGAATGTCTCTGGTGGAGAGGAGATGGGGGAAAAGATGTGCTTTGTGGAAAGGTTAAGTTGATTAGGAAAAAATAGCCACATGGTTGCCTCCAAACAGGCCCGCTATTGAAAACCTCTGTCTCCAAACCCGACCCCCAGCCGGGGTGTGTAGGGGCTGTCCGAGGGTGGGGGCCAAGGGCCT
Organism: Mustela nigripes; assembly: GCF_022355385.1. Lineage (NCBI taxonomy): Eukaryota > Metazoa > Chordata > Mammalia > Carnivora > Mustelidae > Mustela > Mustela nigripes. Next base: position 9,081,593 of record NC_081562.1, on the reverse strand, counting down.
TGGAAAGAAACTGCAGAAAGGCTAAATTTGGAAGTTGCCCCATTGTGTTGGCCAGGGCTGGCCAGTCGGGCCTGGGGTGGGGGGTGTGGGAGACGTAGGGTGGGGGGCCTAGTGAACAATAGGGGGGCCAGCTGGGGCCCCCTCCCGCCTGCCTCGCCAGCCCCCGGCACAGGCGGGTTTGAAAGGGCCCGGGAATGCTTTTGAGAGGGAGCCAGGGGCCCAACGGGGAGAGGAAACAAAGACAGGAAGTGCCGTCCCCCGTAGATAGGAGTCTGGGCAAGGATTACAAAGTGACAAAGAGACAAAACCCTAGAGGGAAGGGGAGCTGGGGGTGCGGGGGCAGGGGGGGGGGCTGCTGACCAGGGCTCCAGGGAACAGGCCAGAGGTTAGAATAGAATGGAATTTGCTCTGAAGACAGCGTTTATAAATACATTCCCGACCCAGCCCGCCAGCCCTGCCACGTGTGTGCCACCAAGCACGTGCCCATTCGCTGAATGCACTCTTAGGCTAGGGCATGACTGCCTGCTGGTCTGGGCCAGGTGTCCCCGGGAGACCTTACAGACCGGGCGCTTGGCCAGAGGGGCCAGGATATGGCTCCCTCGCCACCACCCTCCCTGGCTGAGTCCACACCTGGATAGACTTTCAGCCTATGCCCTGGGCACCTTCTCCCTGCCCCGCCTCCTCCCGGCACCCCACCCCATGCACCAAGCCAGAGCCACGCGTGGGTACTTCTGCCACGCCCCACGTCCCAGGTACCAACCCGTCCACCTACTCAGCCCTGCCCTGGGCAGGTGTGGTTGAGCCCTTTTGGGGCTGCCACAGGCCTCTAGTTCTCTGAAAGTCAAGAAAGTGAGGCTACCCCTTGCTGGCCCCTCCCGGCTCCCCCAAGGACTTGGTGGAGGCCCAGAGCCCTGAATGAGGGTTCAATTTACCTACGGAGGCTCCGTGCAGCAGGCGCTGGAGGTCATCAAAGGAGCGGATCGAGTGGTCACTCAGCATCTCGTAGAGCTCCTCGGGAATGGGGTCCCCCTGCCAGGCAGACGCCGTGAGGTTAAGTGAACGGGAGTCGAGGCCTTTCCAGCCATGGTTCCTCTTCCCTGCTGCACACTCACACCATCCCATGGAAAAGCCCCACAGGGCCTCCCGGCCATGGGCAAATGGACAGCCGGGCAGGGGGCAGATTCCATGGCAACCAGAAGCACAAAGTTCTCAAGCTTCTAAGACCCAAATCAGAGGCCCATCTCCCATCCCAAATGAAGCTGCGGCTTGTTCCGAATGAGACCGGCTGGTGGACCCCCGTCTCCCGATCGCATCACAGGCTCCTGGAGACTCCAACACCGTCTTTCTGCTTTTCCTCCCTACCTGACAGCCAATGACAGCCAGCATCTGTCATAGGAGATCTAATTGTCCCCATTTTACAGATGAGAAAACAGAATCCTCTAGCCAATTATCGGCAGAAGCTACACTCAAATCCAAGGCTCTCCGATGGCAGAACCTTGTGCCCCTAGCCTCCTGGGTACATGAGGGGGTTCTTAAGTGCTTGTGGAGCAGGACAGGCTCAGGGGGCCCCAGGTACTGACAGATTTATTTAGTCTCTTGCTCAAAAGAGGAGAGAAGGGAATCCTTGGATGCAGACACGAAACCTGAAAGCTTACCCATGCCCCATGCCCAACCAAACCCTATTTTTAGAGCCCCTCTGGCCTGTTACCAAAAACACTTGAAACTTAATAAGTGCTTTAACAGGCCCCACTCGGAGCCGGGCTTCCTCCAGGGAAACCGCAGGCCTCACAATGACATGAGAGTGGCCCGATAGGAAGGTCACGGCCACATCCCTCATGGTCCGGGGAGACCTAAGGGGCTGATGTCAGAGGTCTGGAGGAGGGTGGCCCAATCTGGGCACCCAGCGCCTCGGGGCAAAGGAAACGAGTGAGACCCTGCTTCATGTCCGAACTCCCAGCCGTGCAAACACACACACACATGTGCCCACACAGATGCAGGATGGCACGGTCCTGGGGAGGGAGCCCTGGAGGGGGCGCCGGCAACTCCGCTTCAGTTTCTCTGGGTGAGGAGGCGGGAGCTCCAGTTCTAGTGAGTTCATGGAACACTCCAAAGGGCCGGAGTTCTGACTGGCTTTGCAGGGGCTGAGTCTCTGCCTGATGGAGGGGGTGGTGGGCAAGGAGGTCACCTGCCCCAGAGCCAGCCCCGGGGGTTCTCCCCAAAAGCTGTTTGGAGCTTGGGCATAGATTGGTTTCTGGCTCCCCCAAAGGTCCGTTTCCTCAATGGTTATCATGGCATCTGGGAACACCTCCTCCAGGGGTTCTAACCCGTCCGATCAGCCCTGGCCACCTAGATCGGCCTTAAAGCTGGGGTGGAGTGTGGGTATGTCCACTTTTAAAACAAATTCCTTGAAAGCCCTGAGCTCAGTTTTATTCGTTTGTTTGTTTTTTCATTTGAACACAGAGCTTGTGATCCTGCCTGGTGTCTAGACCTGCTGGCAGGTTCAAGGCAGGAAGGCTGGGGCCTGAGCAGTAAGCTTGTAAGTAAGCAGCAAGTGCCCCCCCCCCCCATCCCGCAACACCAGCAGCTGGGAACTTCCCTTCAGGGTCCAAGTCTATGAAGCTGGGGAGTCAGGGGCTGTGGGCACAAGAGGGCAGGGACACCAGCTCAGCTGCCCCTCGCTTTCCTCCCCCATGCCTCTGGTGTCCCCAAATGTGGGCACAGGGCCCTACCCACAGACGGGAAAGCAGGCGGCTGGTCCCCAGTTAAGACCAAGGCAGGCTACTTCCCCTGAGGGTTTTGCCAAGCCCAGAACTGGTAGTCCAGGGAACTAAATTCTACCCTTGTTCTTCCTAACCACCCCACAACCTCGGGGGGCTCACTGCCCCCTCTTTGGTCCTGGCCCTCATCTGTGCATCGGGGATCACAGACATTTGATTCCATTCTAATTCTGCCTGTGGTGGCAGGAGAGGCAGCAGAGGAAAGCCAAGGGTGAGGGTGCCTAGCCCTGGCCCCCAGGCTATCTGTGTGTTAATGATCCAATTCACCACCCCCAGGAGAGGGCCCAGAGGCCCAGTAGCAAATGGCATAGGGCACTCATGCCAAGACCTCCTTGCCCATTGGAGAGTTCGCTGCAGCTGCCAGCTGGGGCAGAGGAGGCAGACCCCCAGACAGGATGAGCAGATGCCCCAGACCCAGCCTGAGATCCAAGAGATGATGTTACCCTCCCAAGCTGAGTGGCGAAGAGCCCAGGACAGCCTGGGCATGTGGGAGAAGTACACAGTAGGTGCTCAAGACGTACTCATAAAATGCATGAAGGACTCTGCACTTCTCCCTGGGGTTCTCTCCTGTGTGATCCTCCTACCTCCTCCACCAGGAAGACCTCCTGGGTTCTTCCCCCACCACCCTCCAAACAAACTACCTCCTCTTCTAAGCAGAGAGGCCTTCCCTGCACGTGTTTCTAGTAACTTGGCCCCTGGCTGCCCAGACTCACTAAGAGCCATCTGGATTCGATAATGAGACCATAGCTAACTTTTATTAAGTGCAGATTATGAGCCAGGCACTGAGCTAAATGCTGTACTGTCAGTCCTAAGCAGCTGGCTCTCTATTTTCGTCCCCATCTTCCAGGTGAGGAAGCTAGAGGCTTAGAGAAGGGAGGAAAGGGTTCCAGGTCTATGCCACGAGGAGCAGAGTCGTGCCCCTCCCTCCTCCAGCCCACCATGGAGCTTTCTGGTATCAGGTGTCCCAGAGCAAGGGCTAGACAGTATGCAGGGGACACGGGCCATAGCTGAGGAGGTCACTACCAGAGCATAGCTGGGGTGGTCACAACCATCTAGTAGGTGGCGACCAGTGGTCCTAATGGGCACAGGACAGTCTTCCACCATAAAGAATTAGCTTCCCAAGATGTCCAAAGGGCAGATGTTGAAAAACTCCAGTACAGGGGCGCCTGGGTGGCTCAATGGGTTAAGCCACTGCCTTCGGCTCAGGTCATGATCTCAGGGCCCTGGGATCGAGTCCCGCATCGGGCTCTCTGCTCAGCAGGGAGCCTGCTTCCTCCTTCTCTCTGCCTGCCTCTCTGCCTACTTGTGATCTCTGTCTGTCAAATAAATAAATAAAATCTTTAAAAAAAAAAAAAAAACTCCAGTACACAGAAAAGCAGCGACTTCAGCTGCCAAGGAAACCTGGCCTCTTGGATTAAGCCTTTGAACAACCTTAGCCTCTTCATCTTTTAAATGGGGCGAAGAACACCTGACCTTGGAGGTATAATTGCACCTAGCAGAGCAGTGGGCAAGTAACGGGTGCTTAATGAGCTGTCACTGGCCAATTCAGTCCTGCAGCGGCTCCTTCCTTGAGGACAGCAGCAAGCAGGACAGCAGCAAGCAGCACACACGCCCAGGGCCAGCAGGCAGGGCATTTTTGAGGAAGACAATTGGTGGGTGGAGAGCCGCCTGCCCTGGAGAGTCTGTGGCTTTGCATTAGCCCCCCTCCCCCCCCACCTTGTGCTGGGCCCCAGGAAACGGCACCCTAGCCCCCACTGGCACTGCCCAGGGCCGCGTGGGCTGGCGTGTCCCTTCCGGGGCTGGGGGCGGGTGAGGGATGGGGGAAATTCAGCCTGTGCTCCGCTCCAGGATGCAGCGCCCTGGGGGAGACTCGCCTGGGCACCTGCTGGGGGTCAGAGGCTCTTCTTGGTGTGGGAGGGTGAGCAGCCCGGGCCCGGGTTTCCTGGGCATACGTTCTAGAACCCTCCTTAGGTGGGCAGGGCAAAGAGCATGGCATCCAGATGAGGCTGCCCCAGATCTCAGGCCTGGGGTTCCTGACAGGGCAAGGGCGCGGTGAGAAGGCAGCTGGGGCGCAGCCAGCGGTGGGAGCCAAGGCAAACAGCCTCCTCCCCAGCCCGCCCCGCCCCCGACACCAGCTGCAGAAGGTAGGGAGGGCAGGAGCTACTAGCGTGAGGCCAGGTGAATTACCTGCTCCCAGCTAGGCTGGCAGATCAAAGGGGCGTGCACCCCACCCTCCCCCAGGGCCCCAGCTGCACACACAGATACGCACTCCCCAGCCCCTGCTCCGCCGAGGGAGATGACAGGCTCAGCCCAAGCAGCCAGGGGCGGTGGCTGTGGCTGGCAGAGAGAGAAGCCGGCAAGGCCTCCAAGCGCCCGCCCGCCTGCCTGCCTGACAGTCTCGGGCCTGATTTAGATTCAAATGCCAAACCAAGTCCTTTGAAGAAGCCTTCTCTGGGCAGACCACAGAAGCCATTCAGAACCAGACTTTCCCACCTAGTATTTCCCTTCCCTGTGGCTCCTGGGACCCTCCCGCCCCTCCTGAATGTTAGCCCAACCCCACACTGGGCTGTCCACCTCTCCCTGGAGCAGAAAAACTCTTAGTGCTGGAAAAGGGGTCAGTGTGGCAGTTACCACTGGGACAGCCCATCTCAGTCACTGCCCCCCCCCGCCCCCCGCCGGGGGTCCTACCCTCCACCCCAGGCTGGCCCAGCTCCCAGCACCGGGGCAGGGCGGAGCAGGAATCTGCATTTTCGAGAGGCCAGGGAATTCCACTGCACCTGGGTAACTCTGAGCCAATCCAACCTTCACATTTTGGGGAGTGGGAGAAACTGAGACCCAGCGCAAGACACACAGAATCTGTGCAGTCCGATTTCCCTTCTGTTTCTTCCTCTGTCCTGTCCGGATCTTGACAGTCCAAGCCCCAAGACATGGAACCGAAAGACAAGCTTGTCTCTCAAGATGGGGCCAAGAGCTCAAATGAGAAAGTCGGCCTGAGGGCCGAGCAGGCGGCATTGCCCTGGGGCTGACTGAGGACTAAGGCCATGTTTATAAAGCACTTAGCAAGCGCTAGACAGACGTCTGGTCTGGTCCTTCCTCGACACCCACCCCTCCCCACATCGACTATCCTTTCCCCAAATATTTACAGATTATCCACCTTGGACCAGGCACTGTTCCAAGAATGGGAGACGTGGTGACCAAGATAAACTCTCTGGAGGAATATAGACCAGTGAGGGAAGACGGACAATAAATAAACCAGAAAATGGAACAGCTGTCCTAGATGAGGCATGGGAGGAGGAGGAGACTGAAAGGGACCCAGGACGCCCATGGCAAACACCTCTTTACCACTATCACTGAATCAACCCCTCCTCCACACACACACACACACACACACACACACACACACGTATAGGCACCCAGTTTAGGTCTTGCCCCAGAGCCTCAAAATTCTGTTCAGTCCTAAACTTGCAGACATTTCTAGGGCTGGGAGAGAGAACCCAGCAAGCTGGTCCTGCACCACTTTAAGGCCATTAGCAAGCCACTCCTTCCCGGCAGAAGGGTGCTGAGGCGGGAGGCGTCACATGACAATGGGAGTTAACCTCCCCGAAGCCAGCTCAGCTGATGGAGATAGGACCTCCTAGGCCTCTGCAGACCCTCTGCCAGGCCCCCCATCAGAGGTCCCACCCCTCCTGTGCACCTGCTCGGGCCTCTACCTGAGGCTCCGGGCCAGGGACCAGACCGGCCCCAAGGCCATCTCCACAGCAAGCTCTCCTGTGGTCTCCCCTCCCCGACTGGCCCCCATGTTGATGGGTTTCCCCTTTATGTCTCCTCCCCCAGAGCCCCGCCAAGGCTTAGCTCAAAAGTGCTTCTTTCGGAAATTGTGGCTTCCGGAGGGCCTTGTGTTCCAGGTCTTGTGCTCCAGGCCACTGTGATTACAGTGGGGAGCAAGGCACCAGCTTCGGTGTCACAGCGTTTCCCCAAACATATCCATGGAGTTGGGGGAGGAAGCTGGAAATGAGGAGGGCAGGCCTGCGAAAAAGACTCATCCAGCTGTCATCCAGCCTCTGGCTGGGATCCGCAAAGGAGACAGAACAGCCAGGGGGAGCCCCTTCAGCGGAGAGGGTCCTCCAGTCTTGGAGACTCAAAGAAGGGCCTATAGGAAGGGAGACTGCTCTGGACATCACAGCGCCCCCGGTCGCATCACTACTTTCCGCCTCCCGGGTAGTTGGAAAAAAGCAGTCACGGAGTGGTAATGCTGGAGCGGCGGCAAACTGACCTGAGCCAGCAAAAAACAGTGGGTGCTACGGAGCCAGGACCTGATGGGAGGTCAGGGTCCCGGTTTCCCCTCTCTCCTAGGGCCCAGCAAGGAGATGTGGTCCCCACAGAGACTACGAGGTTTCAGGGCCCACGGTGAGCCCACCTGTTGCGCGGGGGTGGACTCCTGATGCCGGGTGTATAGGAGCCGTGCGTGCCCGGGTGCGTGCGTGGGTGTGCGCGCACGTGTGTTCAGGTCGCGTGTTCGGGGGCCAGGCGTACGTGTGTGTGCGGCGCGCGCGCGTGTGCCCCGCGTGTGCACGGGCGTGGCGGCGGCGGGCGCGCGACCCGGCCGCGGTAGTGCGTGCCCGTCGCTCTGCGCGCCCGCCCGCCGGAGCGCAGCATCGCCTCTGGCCAAGAGTGTGCGTGCGTGGGGTGAGTGAGCGAGTCCGGGGGCCGGGCGGGGTGGGCTGCGGAGAGCAGCGGCGGGGGCGCCGGCGTTCCCAGGACGCCCTGGCACCGGCCCCAGCCCCCAGGCCCCGCGGCAAGGCGAGGCGGCAGCTGGGGCCGGCCGGCGCCCCCCTCCCCAACAGCTGGCCGCGGCCCGGGGGGCTGCAGAGAGGAGGAGGGGGCGTCGGGAGGCGCCTGCAGGCTGCTGGGCCGAGCCCTGCGGCCTCCCTCCCGGTGCGGACCGCGGGGGGTTGGCCGCGGAAGGGCGGGGCCCCAGGGCGGGCGGCCGGCGGCCCTCGAGGAGCCCCGAGAACAAAAGGAGACGGCGACGGCTCTGCCGTGGTCAAAACAACCTGCGCTGGCGGCGGCCCAAGGTCTGGCCGCTGCCTCGGAGCCCTTCACCTTAACCCCTTCGCCGCCGCCGCCGCCGCCGCCGCCTTCCTGCGCCTCGCTGGACGTCAGGAGGGGCCGGCCCTCCTCGGGAGCCGGCGAAGTGCCGGCTCCCAGCCGCCGCGGAGCGGAGGCGGGACGGGACCCAGGCTCGCCGCGCTCCCGGCTGCCCTCTCCTCCCCCCAACCTCGCGCTTCCTCCCTGCCCCGCCCCCTTTCCCACCTGGATTCCGGGTGGACTTGCCAACTCACTGCTACGTGAGGCTGGGAGGGGTGGGGGTACTGATCCGACCTGATCGCTCCCGCAGACGCTTTTACACCCCACCTGCCTTGCAGCTACGCTTTTCCTGGCGCGCTCCGCACCCCGCAAGCGGGGGAGAGAGGCGCTCCCTCTCGCAGGGCGCGGGCGCAGGTATGGCGGAGCCTGGGGCACACACCGCCCCGAGGGCTGGATTCTTTAAAAGCCTCTACTCCTCCCCAGTTCCCGAGTGCCCAAGACCTCTCTCTGGGCAACCCCCGCACCCAAGACACAAGCTGCTGCAGGACTGCGCTCTAGGGCTGAACATGCCCTGCGCTGGCCCGAGGGCGCCCGTCCCGACCGGGAGCCAGAGCCTGGGAGGGGAGGCAAATCCCCGCGGAAGGCTGGCGTAGCTGCCGCCGGTGCGCGAGCTCACACCTCCCATGCAAGCCGGCTCCTGGACAGAACGAAGCTGCAACCAAAGTGGGCTTGGGAGAACGCGCCGCCTTCTGCACCCCGGGCGCCACCCCCACCCTCTCTCCCTTCGGGTTCCTGAGGGGTGGGTGACAGGGACACACACACACCCTACCCCGACGCTGAAAGGGCCGGGGATCTGGGATCAAGCCCTCGGAAAGAAAGCTGCCCCTGCCCCCTCCCCTTAGAGCCTGGCACCTCCCGGACCTCGCGTCCCAGCCCTCGGAGGTCACCTCGCGCCCGGCGCTAGGCCCGTGGGCTGCAAAGGTCCGAAGTTCACTGCAGGGAGGGGAGGGAACGACTAAGGGGCGAGGGTGGGGGTAATGAATGAAGCGAACCAGCCCTGGCAGCCGTCGCAACTCACCTCGGCGCTGACCAGACGCAGGTAGCAGCAGAGAGACAGGAAGAGCGCCCAGCAGCGATTCATGCCGACTCCGGGCCCGGCCCCGCGGGGCCCCGGACAAGTGGACCGAGCGCGCCGCCCCCGCGGCCAGGGCTGGGGGCGGGGGCTGGGGAGGGAGGTGGGCTCGGCTCGGGTCTGCGGCGATCAGGCGCTCAGGCCGCTGCAGCCGCCGCCGCGGCTCACCCGCATGGCCCCCGGGCGCCGCCGCCCCCGGCCCCGGCTCCGTCGTTGAGGGGCTGGGGAGGGCCTGGGCGCGGGACCAGGGTCCGAGGCCGCTACCTGGGCGTATCCCGAGCCCGAGTGAGCATCCACGGCCAGGGGTCTGCGTCGCCAACCAGCCGAGGCGTCTAGCCGTGTGGGGGCGCCCAGGGGACTCCAACCTCCAAGAGGAAAAAGAACACGGCAGTCGATGGCTCGTCTTCACTCGCCGACTATAGGCGTTTTCCTCTGCCCGCCGGCTTAGCTTTTTTGCAACATTTTCTGGAAAGGCCCCCGAAGTCGGAAAGTGCAGAGTTGGGCACCTCACGGCCAAAGTCTCCCCCAAAAAACTTTTACCAAAGTTGGCTTTGCAGCGGCGGCCCGAGTACCCGGGCAGGGAGAGGTGCAAACTCCCGCCCGGGCCGGGTTGGGGGGGGCCGGAGCGTGTGCGCCTTGGCGCGGGGCCCGCGCGGCGGGCACGGCTGCTCCGCGCTCGCGGCGTGCCCGCTGCGCGCAGTGCCGGGCGCGGCAGACAGGTGGACGCGGCTCGGGTCCGTCGGTCCGTCTGTCCGCGCGCTCGCCGCTCTGGGCGTCCTCTGCGGGCTGTGAGCTGCGGCTGCTCCGGCTTCTCTTTGCAACGAGGCTGGAGGGTGGGCCTTTTATTTCCCCCTTTTTTGCGCGTGTGTGTATGTGTGTGTGCGCAAAATATCTCTATCTCGGGAATGAAAGATGGGCGCGGGCGGCCAGAGGGGAGCCCTCAGGGAGGCAGCGGGGGAGGCTGCGGGCGCGCGGGGAGACAGGCGGGCTGCTCCCGGCGGCAGGAGGAGAAGTTGCCACCCTTTCAGCTGTTCCGGCCTTTATAAAGGAGAAGGGAGAGCGCTAGAGGTGGGTGGAGACTGCCTTTCCTCTTCTGGCCCAGAGTCAGCACCGGGAAGGGGGGGGAGCTCTGGGAGGGCTTGGGGTGGGGGGCGGGGCGTTCAGGGGTCTCTAAGAGCCCCGCAGCCCCTCCGTCCAGGATCTGGCCCGTGGGAAGGGAGAACTAAGGACGACCGAGCGCCCCGCCCCTTAGCACAGTGACCGTGGCCTGATTTCTAGCCCACGTGGTTGGGGAGTTGTCTCCGGGACCACCCCCGGGAGTCCAAACCCGCAGCCCCCCAGGGCAGCACTTGCACCCTGACCCAGGAGGAGCGGTGAAGGATTCAGGCTCTGCAGCCTGGTTCCCATCCCGCCCTGGCGCTGAGCAGCTGGGTCACCTTGGGCAAGTCACTTCCTTTCCTCGCTCTTCCCTCCAGCCTCCGAGTGGCATGAGGTTCTTGGGAGGACCTGGGGCCAGAAAAGGCAGACAGCACAGAGCTGGGAGCCAGCCACAAGGTGATCACACAGACCCCGCAGCCAGTACCATTCAGCAGAAAGCTGGGTTGGTGTCTCCGCCTCCTCGCTGGTTGCCTGGCACACCACAGGCACCGCCAGTGTGTTGAACTGCAAAGTCACACAAACCCCCACCGCCCTGCAGCATCCTTGCAGGGCCGCCATCGCAATCCCACAGTCCCCCTGGGGTTTACTACCTCCCTCAGACCCCAGGTTTTGAGGCCCAGGGCCAGGGGCGGGGTGGGGGGGGGACACCCACCAGCATTCACACGGTTAACGCCTCCCACCCCCAGCGCCAAAAGAGCTGCGGGTGGCCCCGCAGTCACACGATCACAGTCACAGAGTCACACACACACACACGCCCGCCCAGCCCAACACCCACCACGGGACCCGCAGCCTCATTGTATCACTGGGCTCCTGGCCATAGGGCACCTTTCTCTGGTCCCCTTGCACTCTCTGTTGTCTGCCCTTGGGACCCAGACATCCGTTTGGGGTGCCAGCCTGCTCCTCACGCCTCCATCGCCCAGACAGGCACACCCGCTGTCTCTTCAGAAGCCGTCTTGTGCGTCTTGTCCAGAGGAGGGAGGATTTTGCCAGGCGAGCCTCTTTACAAACAGCTACAAGCACTCCCCTCCACCCACGACCACCTGGGCAGCCTGGCACAGGGGCTGGGAGGCAGGCTGGGGGCAGGTCACCTTGGTTCAAATCCTGGTGTGGCCACTTGAGCAGGTCAGGTGTCTTTGGGAAGCTTCACCTCTCTGTACCTCAGTTTCCTCTCCCTGGAAACTAGAAATAAATCTAGAATTGGAGGGAGAGAAGGATTTCAAGGAGGCCTGGGAAAATGCTCGGGACAATGAGGATGTTTGTCAGCTTTGCTGGCAACAATGAGTTCACGGATACCTACCCACATCAGAACTGATCTATGCATTTTATTATACCTCCGTGCAGTTGTAGAATTCTTAGCTTGCTCCCGAAGGCTGGAGGCTCCCCTCCTCTGGAGGCTCAGAGGAGATAACGCATCTGGAAGGACTGAGCACGATACCCGACACACGGAGTCCATCGTTCCTTCAACACGGAGTCTGAGTGTTCCCGGGGGGCCAGGCATTATTTCAGGCTCTGGGGAGAACACACAAGGCTAATACAGGCTCCTGCCCTAGCAGAGTCCCTATCCAGAAGGACAGACAGAGGCATAGACAGATAAATCAGGAGACAGGGTGACAGGGAGATTGTGGTGTAGGGGTTTGGGAAGATAATCCCAAAACACAAGACTTGAAGTCCAAAGACTTAGACATAAAACCACAGGACACTAGGTGATGTTGACCTTGACCTTGTGGATCCTTATCCATAAAAGAGATGCGAACAGCTCCCATTATCACTGAGGGGACCGCATCATAGGAATGTTCTTTTTACTCCGCATGTAGCCTCTCGTTGCTCTTGTTAGGTGTGCTGCTCCCATCTTAACAAATGGGGAAATTGTAGCACAGAGAGTTGAAGCAATTTGTTCAAGGTCACACAGCCAGTACAATGGTAGAGCTAGACTCCAACCCAAGCATTCCAGCTGTGGAGCCCACAGGCTTGAACCACCACACTATGCTGCCTCTTGGCAGGTGATGACTGACGATGAGAATTAGGACACATTTTACACTTTTGTGAGCATCAAATCCATGAATATATGTCCAAGTGCTTTGCCAACTGAAAGTGCTGTACAAACAGCAGTTCTGACTTACACACAAAAGTGCTGGAGGAGCACAAAGGAGGGGAGCACACGGCTCAGCCTCAGGGGAAGGATGTGAGGGGGTAGGGTATAGGACCTGCACCACTGAGCACACACGATCTGCAGGCCCTAAGAAGAAATGTAAGAAAGCAGACCCAGAGCTGGGACTCTGCGACCTACCAGGCTCTCGAGTGTGCTAGACACAGATCATCACAGTCCAGACGTCTTCATTTGCTGGTTAGAAGTGGCAAGACAGGGACAGCAGAGGCGGCCAGAACCACAGGGCACCCAGCCTGAATGCCTTGCTCAGGAGAACACCTTTCCTGTGCCCGCTCCTCGTGGACACCATCCCAATGCGGGGGGGTGGGGGGTGTCTTTCCACACCAGCAGTTCTCTAAAGAACACCTCCTCCTCTTCCTCCTGTGAGACTTGACTTAACACCTCCTCCAGGAAAGCCCCCTGGGCTTGGAACTTGCTCTGGGTTCCCACAGCATGTGCCAAATGGTATTGTCATTGCCCATTTATCGGTCTAGCTCTAGACTGAGCTCCTGGTGAGCAAGGGTCTCATTCCAGCTCCCACAATACTGCAGTTGCTCAATAAATATCTGCTAAAGAAAAGAATAAATGAAGAAGTGTCTTGCCTTTTTGTTCCTCTGAGTCCTGGCCTTGTGGTACAAAGATTCCATGCCCTGCCTGAGGGGGTGGAAGGGCTTCGGGAGGGGCTTACAATGTGAGCCTCTAAACCAGACTCTACAGGGGCACCTCACAGACCTGGAAAGACCCCGGCACATCTTTTGGCAATGGGGCCCTGAAGAATCAGGCTTTCCAGTAGTTCTGGAAGCTGTTTATGTGGGCTGGAAGCCACACCCCATAACTCTCATACCCTACCCCCTTGATAGGTCTGAGCCCAGCAGAAAACCAAGTGGCCACAGCCCTCCGCTAATTGCTGAGGGCCCCCACCTCCAAGGCCAGGCCTTTTTAGACTGTATGTCTAGAGCAGTCTAAGCTCTCCTCCATCAAAAGCATCTCATACTCTGGGAGTGGGGGCTCAGGGCCAAGGAAGGAGCTGGCTTCCATCCCGGGGGCAGCGTTGGGCCCTCAAGTCCAGAGTGGGTATCCCCGTTCTCCTGAGAGAGGCCTAGCAGGCCCCATGCCAGGCATGTTTGCTCTTTCCAGCTTGATGAGGGGCAGGGAGGAGGTCAGGCTCCAAGTTGGGGACAGTCCAAGGCCAAGCCACAAATGGCCTGAGGCCCCAGCCTGAGGCTGTATGATGGCAAAACAGGCATCTACCCCCACACCAGGTAGCTGCAGTCAGCTGCCCCCTCACCCCTCCCTGCCCTGCCCCTGCCTCCAGACCCCAGCCTGCTTCACCCTCCCCCAGGAAGGGAGCGATTTCTGCGTTGGTGCTCCTATGGTGGGGAGGCTTCCCAGCAAAGGCAGCAGGGCTTCAATGCCTGCTCTGCCATTTACTAGCCCTGTGACCTTGAACTTCACCTTTCTGAGCCTCGGCTTTCTCATCTATAGAATGTGGATAACAGTACTGATCACATCACGGGGTTAACACATGCTCAGTGTTGAAAGCATGGCGGATGCGCTGCACACATGGCGGTTGCTGGTGCTGGGCTGATCCTTGTTACAGCTCCAGCCCTCCAGCCCCAGGCATATGTGCACACGCACACACCCACCTGTGAGCTCCGGAGACAGGGCTTGGGGTGGAGCCCAAGGCTACTGGTCAATCACCTGGAAGTGGGGGTCTTCACAATGAGCCCCCCACCACTTCTTTTGGAGACGCCCACACACTGGTGAGGCTCTGGCCATTATGGATGTGAAGACCAGAGAGGCAGGAGAGAACCCCAGGAAGGCAGACAGACAGACCCCTCCCCCCCAGGCCGAGGGCAGCCTGGGGGAGCCCACCACACTGCCTCTACTGCCTTGGGCCTCGTGTCCTGTATACAAAGGCAAGGGAAGCTCGGTGTTTGTTTTGCTGGGGCTGAGTTATGCATTTTTAGCTCCTCTAGTCTCCAGACAAGGAAGAGGATGTTTGGACGGGACAGCTCAGATCTACCTGTCCTGAAAGCTGGCTGGAAATGGAGCAAAGTCCCCCCACCCCCCCAAACATGCTGGGAGATGACTCCGCCCCGGAGCTGGTGTTGGGCACCCCTAACCCCTGGCTGCTCCCAGGCTGGACCTCTGGTAACCAGGATGCGCTCCCCTACAGAGCATTCACCCTGAACCAAGCGCTCTGCCTGAGGAGAGCATAGCAACCGTCACCATTCTACCAGCAAAGGAACAAGCCACTTCCTGGAGGGCTGGTGCTCTTATCTTCTTCATCCCTGGGGGAGGGGGCACTGAGGCTCAGAGAGGGACACTCGCTGGCCCAGCATCACCCAGCAAGGAAGCAGCAGTGTCAAGATTTGAATCCAGAGCCCTGATGCCAAAGCCCAGACTTCTCCTGTCTCCCCATTACATCATGCCCGCTGTGGGGCCTGGATTGGAGCCGCCCAGCGTTTCATTTCACTTTCCATACAGAAAATTCAACAAATTAAGTGAGCTACACAGAGGAAACTGAGCAGGGCTGGAGGCAGCGGGCCCCCAAGACCTGCCCACCACCTCAGGGCGGGGAGCTATTTGTGGCCCCTCAAATGAGAAGTTGTGTGCTAGATCCGGGTTTAGCTGGTCCTTTCCAAATCAGGATGTCCTTGCTGCCCATGCTCTGAAGATTCGACTGCGATGGTGCACGAGGGAGAGAAGGGCCAGCAGGTAGCAGGCAGCCCTCTTGGTGGGGCTACAGCAGCCCACAGACCCTCCCCAGCTCTCCGGAGGAAGATATTTGTAACCGCAGGAAACATGACGGACCTGTCCGAAGGATGGGAAGCTGACCACAGTGACAAAGTCACAGATTCGTCCTCAATATTCCTGAGAGCAGATGAGCCCAGGTTTTTAGGTATATTCACCCAGTTAAGCTTCACTTGAACCTGGGCAGCCTGGTGCCAGCATCATCCTCTGAACATCTGTCCCTGCCTGCCAGGCCAGTCAAAGATGAAACACAGCTGCCCAGCCCACCTGGACACTGCCCGTCCTCAACACTGGTTTTGCCTTCACTACACCCCTACATGGGGAAGGTCCACTGGTGAGCACTGGGCTGGACCCCTGGCCAAAGGAGCCTCCTTTCTCTGCCTTGTGTGGTGCCGCACCACGGTGGGCTAATGCTGGACAGGGGAGGCTGCTCGAAAGGAGACACAGATGGCAAGTAATGGAAGGTCATTGTCGTCCTCACTCCTAGTCCTCACCAGAGTCCCCATCTCCTCCCACTGCTATTTAGGAAGCCCTCCTTGGGGAGAAAGTCTGCCACAACATCGATGTTCAAGCCCCCGTCCCTGCCATACAAGCCAAGGCTGTTCGGAGGGGATACCTGAGGTTCAGAGACAACATGTGACTTGCCCAAGATCACACAGTGAGTCAGGGACAGAAATGAGCGATCGTTTTGCCAACGGCAGGGACGCCCAGCCCTCTCCTGTTGGTTGGGAGTGGGGAAGCAAGGTCTCCAGGGTGGTGAGTCTGGAAGTGTGGTCAGTGAGAGAGGGAGGGAAACAGATGGACATGAGAGAAGGTTCTGGATGAAGCTGGAGTTCACAAGGAAGAGTGGATGGCTAATTTTTACCCTCGACCACACTTTTACTTGTGACGATGCCCCTCTCAGTTCAGCCTTCACTCTCTTCTCCAACCACATCTTGCCCACTTCCTCACCAGTCCTGCCTGCCTGCTGGGGAGCTTTCCCTGGAGTGAGTTCCCAGAAGTAGCAAGCTGTCCCTTCTTGCCACTGCCAAGAGGCTGCTTGAGGAGGCTTCCGCGTCCTGGATGTATCTTGGGACCCCACTCACCACCCCACCCCACTGGAAGACCTGTGAGCTTCTCCAGGGCAGGGACTGTGAACCTGTGTGGGGGTTTGGATCCATGGACAAGGCCCTTGGTAGGTAAGCCCTGCAGGCCTGGCTCGGAGACCCTGCTGTGCCAGTTACTGGCTGTGTGTCTTTGGGCAGGACACTGACCTCTCTGAGCCTCACTTTCTTTAGCGGCCAACTGGGATCACTACATTCGCCTTGCGCAGTTGCTGAGAGACCAGATGTGGGGATCGGTGCCTGTGGCGCCCGCCCAGGGCCTGGTGCACAGTTGCTCAGCCTACAGCTCAGCCACTCCCTTTCAATCGTTGTCCACACCCCCACCATTGCTCCGCAGTGTGGTCCCCTGACCAGCTGCTGCCGACCCTGGAGGCTTGTCAGGAGTGCATGGTGCTGGGCCCTCTCCAGACCTGTCAGCTCATCATCTGCATTTTAAGAAGACTCCCAGCGATCCATGGGCACAGCAGTTTGAGAAGCCCTGATCTAAAGGGAAGGTCAAAAATGGTCAAGCTGGGGCGCCTGGGTGGCTCAGTGAGCTGAAGCCTCTGCCCTCGGCTCAGGTCATGATCCCAGGGTCCTGGGATCAAGCCCCACATCGGGCTCTCTGCTCAGTGGGGAGCCTGCTTCCCCCATCTCTCTGCCTGCCTCTCTGCTTCCTTGTGATCTCTGTCTGTCAAATAAATAAATAAAAATCTTAAAAAAAAAAAAAATGGTCAAGCAACGTGATTTCATGTGGACCGAATGAATACGTCGACCTCCTTGAGCACCCAATGATCCAGAGAGAACAAAGTATTTTATCCCCATTTTATAGACAAGAAAACTGAGTCCTCGGAAATCACATGACCTCCCTGATTCACATGATCAGGAGGTCACCAAGCCAAATTTGAACCAGTGCCAAAGGCTTCGGAGCTACGACTCCCTGAGTGGCCATCCTGGGCTGTCCAGTGTGGAGCCAGGAGGAGCAAAATCTAGGACCCCAGCGTCCTCATCTGTAAAATGGGGTCCCAACACAATCTGATTGCGGGCAGGGTGTGCAGACAGGCCCTTCCCAGTACCCCAGACTTGTCCTCATGAAGGATTGAGTGTTAATTGCCAACTCACCTCTCTGGAGCCCCCTACCCTTGAGGGGTATACAGGCCGAGGCAGGCAGGTGGCAGACAGACAGAAAGACGGAGAACTGTACAAACACCTTCAGGCGGTGCTTACATAAGTCAATAAGCAAACAGGGCAGCCCAGTGGGAGTGACTAACCGTCTTAATGGAAACCACCACCACAGCGGGCGTAACGCTCGTTCGGCACGGATGCGTCCCCTGACCACCAGGGCATGTCCCTCCTGAGGACACGGCGTTGTCATCAGTGGTCCCAGGTGGGAGCACGAGGCCAGAGAAGCGAGATCTCCCTCCTCCACCTCCTGTTCCTCCCCTCCCCCTCCTCCCCTCCCTCCTCCTCCTCTTCCTTGGGGCTCTGACAGCACCTCCTTCATTCTTCCTTGGAGGAGCCCAGAGTTCAAAACCAACCCCCACCACACCCCAGCGGTGTAACCCTGGGTGAGTCCCTGCCCTCTGGGCTGTGGCTGAGGATAATTCTGGAACTAGCACATTGGGTGACGGGATTAAGCTAGCGACTGATTGTAGATGCTTAGCACACAGAGGGCTCTCAGGAAGGGGGAGCTCTGGCTCTCCCTAGACTGTTCCCACTGTTGGCCCCCCGAGGAAAGCAGCACGGGAATGACCCCTATGACAGATGAGAAACTGAGGCTCCAGAGAGGAACCGTGACCTCCCTAAGGTCGTCCTGCCGGCCATTGCTGGAGCAAAGTCAGAGGCGAACTTAAGTTGTAGGACTCCCAGAGCAGTGCTCCAGGGAAGGCAAAAACAAATAAGTCAGGAAGGCAGACCTCCCAAGTCCCGCCCACCCAGGGTGAGATCTTTTCTCCTGTGGGATCTGGTGGTGGCACGTGGGGGTGAGCGAGTGTGTCTGTGCGCTGTGCGTATGAGAGGGATGGTGATGGGGAGGAGGAGGGTCATGGGTCTGTGCGCACGTGGGCATCTGTGTGTGTCCGTGAGCGTACACGGGCCTGGGAGGGAGGGGACGTAAACGTCCCTGGGTGGCCAGGGATACGCACAGCGGGGGCACCCAGGGCCAGCTGAGGGCCAGTGGGCCCCGCGTGCCGCTGCCCCGGGCCTCCCCTCCCTGAAGACCACCACAGGGGAGAGGATGCATCTCAGCCTCCACCCGTCACCTCCCCATCCACCCCCCCACCTCCCCCAGCTCCTTCCTGTTTTGATGGAAGGAAAAAATTTCAGCTTTTTCCTTCTTTATTTTTCCAGACGGGTGACTCGCTCGGGAAAGGAATTCCCCCCTCCCCAAACCATCATAATACCTATATATCGATGCCATAGATCCAGGCCCATCCTGTTGTGCTGGGATAGTCACGGTTATTTTTGGGTGTTTTACGGGGGTGGTACCCCAGGGGAGGTGATACGGGGGGTGCTCAACTGCCTTCTCCCAGTCCACATCCCCCCCCCCCCCGAGATTCCTCCCTACCCCCTCCCAGTCCTCCCTGCCTGAGTTCTGGGAGGAGGGAAGGAAGCCTGCTAAGCCAGGGTATAAATAACTCAGGTGGTTACTCAGCTCCTGAGAACATGATAACATGAGTCATGATGTGAAATCAAGAGGAGCAGCGAACAGCCTTGGGCCACCGCCCGGGGCAGGGCAGTGGGGCTCCAGGGAGTGGGGGTCTGGAGCCCGGGCCCTGGCAGCAGGCAGGGCCCAGGAGGACAGGCGAAACTAGAGCCCCATGTATGGTGCGAGACAAGCCTCATCTGGGCTCAGACACTCTGGTTGCTCACCTGGAACTGTGGGCGGGGGGAGGGGGTGCGGGGGGGACCTGGGCTTCATTGCCAAGGCCCTCCCTGAGCCGCGAAGAGGAAAGAGGGCTGGGCCCACAGTGAGCATCCTTGGTCCTCTCCTCGTGCCTCTCACAGGTCAGTGGGAAGGTTGGGTCCTTGGCAACGTCTAGTACCTGCCCCCATGTCCAAGGGCAGGAGGCCCAAGGAGTTCCCTGGGCCCCAGTGGGACTTGCAGGAAGGACCCACAGCCTGTGAGATGGGGGAAACAACTTCTTCTCCGTCCGGGGAGAAGGCCTCAGATGTAGGACGATCCCCACCCTCTTTTGGCTGCCTGGCCGCCGTGTGGGCCTGAGGTGTGGGTGTAGAACCAGGACACCATCAAGGAACACTGGCCTAGCGCAGGCAGCTGCACAGGGCTGCTGACCCAGTCTTGGGCTCTGGCAGGCAAGGCAAGGGTCAGAAGCCCGCTCCAGCCCCTGCCCACTCGCCCAGGGAAACCCTTCGCTTCAGGCTCGCCTCCAGAGCAGGGCAGGCTTGGACCCCGGGGTTGCTATGGCAACGGGTTCTGGAGCCTGCCTGGGCGGAGCCACCCTCCTGTCGTGTCCCCCTGCAGCTGCCTGGCCTTGCAGGGAGCAGGCTTTGCCAGGGTGAGGGCCCGTAGCACCTGTCCTGGTTGGGAGGGTGCAGGGCTCCAGCACAGCTGACAACGGCCGCCCGGAGCTGGGCATCAGGACATGGGGCGTCTGTGTGACCCAGGGGTGGCTCAGTGTGCTGGGTCTGAGCCTCAGGCTCCTGGCCTGTAAAATGGTAGACTAGGGAGGGGGACTAATGGCTGTCTTGGCCATTGTGAGGGTCACACAGCTGAGCAGTCACCGCCCAGAGCCCCATTCTTTACCTCGAAGTCCCCAGAGCTGGCACCCACTCCGCCAGGCTCTGCCCCTGGGACCCTTGACCTGGCTTCTCCCCCAGCAAGGAGTGGGTCACCCCCCCATCACCCTCCCACCTCCCACCCCCCCATCTTGGCTTGCCCAGACAGCCTGGCACGGCTCAGACCCAGCCATTCAACGGACAGCCTGCCCTCTGGCCCCTCACGAACAATGGGGACTCCAGGAATATTGTCCCGCCTCAGCTGAATCAAACACTCTAAATTTAGCCCATCTGATGCGTCCTCGGCTTCCTGCCCCTGCTGCCCTCCTTTCAAGGCGATGAGGTCACCCCGGAACTGCCTGCCCAGCAGCAGGACCCAGGGGGTTTCCAGGTCCAAGGCCAAACTCCTGCTCTTGGGGTGTGGGCGGCCCGGGACTCAGGGCCGTGGGTCTTCCCGCCCTGCCTACCCTGTCCCTTGGGCTGCCGGGCCCTGAGCTGAGTTCCTGAGAACTTCAGCACCGGCCTGGGTTCTGGGTTCAGGGAAGCCGCAGAGGCAGGGGTGGGCCAGCTCCCAGGGAAGAGCACATGGTGAGGAACCCGGGGTCTGGGGCGTGTAGGAAGGTGCATGAGGTCTCTAGTCGGTCACTGAGAAAAGACAGGCTGAGTTCGAGCTGCATGTCCGGCCCAGCGCTGGGGACAGAGCGGGGGCTGCCCTCCCGGAGTGGACTGTGCTGAGGACGAAAGATAGTCAGCAAGTGAGCAAGCAGTCAATGACCAAGATCGCATTCGTTCTGACACATGTTATGAAGGACATAAATCAGAGAGACGGGATCACGACACCGGGGTGGGGTGGTGTGGCTGGCCCTGATTTAGAGAGAGGGTCAGGAGAGGCCTCTCCCAGAGAGGTGACATTTGAGCTGACACTTGGATGGCTGCAAAGAACTATTCGAAGGGTTCAGTGTGGCTGAGCCCTCCAGGCCAGAGGAGGGGCAAGGGCAGACTCCAAGGAGAGAAGGAACGTGTCTGGTTTGGGGGCAGTCTGGAGGTCAGGAGTCCACTCCCAGCAGAGAGGGGCAGGAACGGGGGTCAGGAGGTGGCAGGGGCCAGATGGGGAAGAAGCCAGGGTAGCATTCCCTGAGGGAGAGGAGGTGGTGCCCTCCCTGGGGGTGCTGGGGGGAGGCAATCAGGAGAGTCCCAACCTCCCTCAGATTTTAGAGGATCTGTTGGCTGCTCTGTGGAGAGGGACCCGCAGGGAGCCCAGGGAGAGACTAAAGTCACAGCACCTTGGGATAATAAACACTGTTTGCTGGAGGGCACCTTCAAGATTTTCCCACTTCAGCCCTCTCATGAGTCTCTGAGGCCCAGAGAGGGCACGTGTCTGCCCAAGGTCACACAGCGAGTGGCAACTCTGCCTGGAAATCCTTTTATAGAAGGTAGGAAGAGGACTTTGCCACGTGAAAAGGATGTGTCTTTTCAAGAAAGCTGCGTCTGAGATGCGGCCCTCAGGGTGGTAAGCAGGCCAGAGATGCACAGTCCCTGGGAAGTGGCGGGGGGCGGGGGTCCGCCGTGTTTCTGTTGCAGGGTCTGCCCTGTCTCTGGGGGGGGGTGTCTGCCCTATCTCTGGCCTGGCTCCTCTCGCCTCCTGTGGACAGGTGTTCTGACTCCGGCCCCTCCCACAATTTTCCCTGACCGCAACCGGCACCCCCCCCCAACCTGGCTCTGCCAAGAATCTGAGGTTGGCAGGGAGTTGGGGGGCGGGTGGCCTCTGGAATGTCGCTTTCCGGAGCCAGCGCCAGCGCCAGAGTGCCAACCTCGCCAGAGGCCTGGGGGGCGGACGGGGGATCACCGGATCTTGTCTGGAATGGTGAGGCTGGCAGCCGTGAGCCTTCGGGGAAGGGCAGGGCCGTGACAGTCCCATCTGAGGTGGGGGCACCCCGGACTATGGGCCTGCAGTAGCTACTGACCATCTCTCCAGGAGGGGGGAGGTGGTTCCCTGGCAGCAGACCCCCCACCACCACCCCCATCACGCTCTTCCCTCCAGCTCCTCAAACCCTCAGTGCCTCCCGGTTTATAGTGGAGCCCTGCTGGGGGTGGGGGGAGGTAGGGCTCTGGGCCGGAGATTCCTATTAACCCTTCAGGCACTGAGTGTGAGGAAAAATGTGTTGGACTGAGGCTGACCCAAGTTCAAATCCCATCTCAACCATGACTGCCTCCCTGGGCTTCAGTTTCTTAATCTACAAAATGGGGATGTTCCTCCTATGCAAGGGCTTAGTATAAGAATTGAATAAGGAGAGGCACCTGGGTTAGGGCCTCTGCCTTCCGCTCGGTCATGATCCCAGAGTCCTGGGATTGAGCCCTTCTCTGCTCAGCAGGGAGCCTGCTTCCTCCTCTCTCTCTCTCTCTCTCTACCTGCCTCTCTGCCTACTTGTGATCTCTGTCAAATAAATAAATAAAATTAAAAAAAAAAAAAAAAGAATTGAATAAGGAAACACCAAGCCCACCCCCGACCCAGGCCCTGGCATACCCCAGCGCTCCTGTCTGTCGGTTGCCTCCCTCCCTCTACTTCTCCCTGGGAGAAGTAGACTGCTTCATGCTTCTGCTGCCCAGGATGGGGGCCTGGAACCCGAGCCTGGGAGGAGGTGGAGCCCTGGAGTGGGGAGGGACAGTGAGGCACCTGCTTAGGACCCTGACTGAGGAGTCAGACCTGGGTTTGAGCCCTGACTCCTCCACTGGCCAGCTGTGTGGCCTTGGGCAAGTGACTAAACCTCTCTGAGCCTCGCTTTTCTTAAATTTCTCATTTGCTTAATGGTAGTAACAGTGCCTTCCCCACCAGGGCTATTGGGACACAGCTATTATTGTTAGTATTATCAGCTGGTGGGGTAGAGAGGGTGCTAGGAGGAGACTTGGGTCTTCCCAGGGGCCCCAGGTTGTTGGAAACTTCTGCTAAGTGTGATGGGCAGCCCTGAGTGGCCGAACTGAAGACAGGACAGACAGCACCCAGGTACCCTCTGCCTGTGTCTCATTACAGAAGCTGAGGCGCTGGCAGTTCTCTGGGGACCCCCCCCCCACTCCCAGCTATGCTGGTGGTGAGCTGGGTGAGGCCTCCTTTTCCAGCCAGATGCCCTTCAGGCCTGGGGCAGGGCCACCCCCTCCCCTGCTCTGCCAGCAGGGCCCAGGCCAAGATACCTTTATTTTTAAACCCGCGAACAATGCCTGGCCGTGCACAGCCTTCTACAGAGGACGGGGAGCGCGAGAGGATGGGCTGGGAGCCACACTTCCTGGGCCGACATTCCTCATCTCCAGACAGGTACCCTGCTTAGGTTTCCCTCGTCCCTGGCCTTGACCCTGCTCTCCCTGAGGTTATGAGGGCAGGTCTGGATGCTAGGATCCCTGTCCTCTGGCTGGGACAGGCATGGATGAGGCACGCCTGCTGTCCTCAGCCCCTTGGAGGGGACAGTCCCAGAACACCGGGCCCCTCAGACTGCCCCTCCTTCCCCTTAACCCCTCCAAAACTAGGTTGGCTCTTCTGCCTCCTCGGGAAGGCTCCTCGGCCTGCACAGTGAGGCACTCTTGCCTCCTCCCACCTCCCCCTTGTTCACGGCTCTCCAGAAAATTCCTGAGTCTATGCAGCAGGAGAGCAGTGACCAGCAGCTCAATATCCCTGGAGAGCAGGGCAAGATGGGGAGACTGGGAGTCACAGATATGGTGTCTAATCCGGGTTCTGCCATCAACCCCTGTGTGACCTTGAGCAAGACCCATCACTATCGCATCTCAGGAGGGGAGAGAGCTGGGTCAGCACTGAGGTGCTAGGCACACCTGGGGCACGGGGCCTCCCCAAGAGCAGGAGACACTGCAGACAGGTGTCCCCAACACCTGGTGATCTCCATGGAGAGCCACAAACGTCAGAGCCCAGAGCCAGCCAGCCTGGCTTCAGATCCCGGCTCTCCACTGTCACTGCAGTTTTGGGACAAGATAACTAACCCCCCTTAGCACCTCTGTGTCCCCTTCTGTGAGATGGGGTCACGATGGTGCCCACCTCGCAGGGCTGTGGGGGAGACAGAGACAGAACTTGGGGCAAGTAAGCCCGCAGCAAGCAGCCGCACTAACCACGTGTGCCGCAGAGCCAGGAGGTCCGCGTGCGCGTGCGCCCACCTGTGTTTGCCCAGAGAGCGCACTCCCGAAGAAGGTGGAAGCCGTCGAATGGGATCGAAAGAGAACAGACACCAAAGTCGGGGTGTGGACTTACACGCAGGCCAGAGTCCCGTGTTCGGGTGTGTGCACCAGTGTCCAAGGACAATGTGTGCGCCGGAGCCTGGAGCATGTGTGTGCTGAGGGCATGCTCGTGAGGACTTGAAACGCCTTATGTCCCCTTGTCCTGCCATTGAGGTGGGAGCACCGGGACACGTGTCCCATTCCACTGTCCTCTGCCGGGGAGACAGGAAGCACCAGCCATCAGGCCCCCCTCTCGCAGAGCCTGGCCCCACTGGGGCTGCTGGGGAACAGTCTGAAAGGGAGACCTCTGGGGGGGGGGGGGCGGCGGTGGAGAGGGGACAGGTCGCTGAAGGCCTCCAAATGAGCTTGGTCCCTCCTGGTTCCTTGGCCGCTTTGATTCTCCCCTCACATTGCTGCTTGTTATGTCCCCTGTAGTTCTAACCCGTCTGCCCCCAACCGGCGCACCCCCCCCCATGAAGATGGGGATCTCCCCTGCCTCGACCCCCGCTTTGTGCCCCGCGTCCAGAACAGTGCCGGCCACACCGCAGGGGCTCGACAAGCGCTCAGACAGATGAGGACCCTGGGAAGGTTTTGCTGTTGTCGGCTTAGCACGGTGGAAAAGTCAGCAGGTGTCAAAACTTGAACAGATGTAGTCGTGTCACTCCCCACCAGGAGGGGACACGGGGCGTGTTCTCCACCCCAAACATTCCTTCGTGCACCTGGCCCTGGCCCTGGCCCTCACTGACCTGACTTCTAGCTCCACAGTGTCGCCCTTTCTAGAATTCCATGCCTGCACCTGGGAGGGCTCTGTGCCCACATGGACCCTGGAGAAGAGGCCCGAGGAGGATGGAGGGACCCAGTCAGCTGGAGGTGCGACCACGACAGTGCTGGCCCAAGAAAGGTCAAGGAGGGCGACCCTGAGAACTGGCTTTGAGAGGAATTTTCAAGACCAGATGAGCATCTGCCCACGGCAGACGAGGCAATTTTCCCGCTGGAGCAGCGGCTAGAGGCTGAGATGCCCCCACAGCTGGCCTGGGAGAGGGACGCCCTCCCAAGCACTGAGCACGTGGGTGTGCATACACAAGCACACCCGTACACATGCACAAGCACCCCCGTGCGCATGCACGTGCACAGGAGCACACGCGAGGAAGGTGGTCCAGGCCCAGACAGGTGGCATGGGGTCAACAGCCGCCCCGAGGCCCAGCCGCTCAGTGTCTGCTTCTGTCGTCTCCGTGGACCGGAGCCTCCCTGCGCGGCAGAGTGGAGCCTATGCGGCTGGTGAGACGTGGGCAGGAGAAGCCCACGGTCGCCGAGCACATCCCTGGGGGTGGAGGGCCACGGCTTGCGTAGAATCCCAACCTTGGGGTGTCTCTGGTACCCACACCCCCTTACAATCGAGGAAGCAGAGGCGTGAAGAGGCCAAGCACTTTGGTCACGTCACCCAGTGACAGCACCAGATCCTGCCTCTGCAGTCTGTGACAGGTTGCGTTTTCCAGAGAGAACCACAGCGGTGTCTCCCATCCCACACATTCTCAACAGCGCCCTGGGGACCCTGCCTGAGGGCTCTGGGCCACCATGCTGGGAGGAAGCCCAATGAGCCCACGAAGACCCGACAGAGAGGCCGCGGCTGGACCAGAGGAGGGGACAGACGCCCAGCCCGCAGATGCTGCCTCCACCCTGCCATCCCAGCTCCAGCCGCTGACTGCAGCTGCACGCGAGACCCCAGGCCAGACCACCGAGCCGGGCCTGTCCCGAATTCCTGAGGTGCAGAAACCATGAGAAATAATGAAATGGTTCTGATCGTTTTAAGATGCTTTGGGCCTTTGGTTGGTTAGACCACGGTAGTTCACGGGAACATAACCCATTGCAAATCCTGCTGGACCGATATTCAGAATAATCTCAGAAAAATCCAGGATCTCACACTTCCACCCCCCACCCTAATCTGGGCCACTGTGATCTCTTGCCTGGATGCCTGCAGTGGCCTCCTGACCCATCTCCCTCCTTTGGCCCTTGAATTGTGATTCGTCTCTGCACAGCAGCCAGAGAGAGGACTGTGAAACAGAGATGCCTCTGTTCAAGTCCTCCAGGGGTTCCCGTCCCCCCCAAGTCCTAACAGCAACCCACAGGCCCTCCACGATCTGCCCCAGGCCTCTCTGAGCTCAGCTGCCTCCACTCTCCTCTCGCACGCTGCTCTAGCTGGTGCCCAAACTCAGAGGGCTCTTACCTTAACCAATGCTGTTCCTTCTGCCTCAGGTTTCTTTTCCCTGCACACCTGCCTAACTCAACCTGGCTCCCCTCAGCGTCCAGCTCAAATGTCATCGATTCAGTGGGGCTTCCCCCCACCCAACTCCGTGCCCCACAGACTCCCCCATCCTCTTCCTGTTTTATTTTTCTCCACTAGTTCTCCCGCTCCTGATGCTGATGACCTATTTATTGTATCTCTCACTCATTCCGTTCTGTGGGTTGCAGGCGAGCTTCCTCCCTCCTCCCGACAGACATGCTGTTTTGGCTGCTCTGTCCCCAGGGCCTGGCCCATAGTAGAGCTTCAGATGTCTCTTGAATGAATGAATGAGTGAATGAATGATGCCAGTCCAGTAAAACCCCTGATGGGTGAGAGAAGGGGCCTCTCAAAACGGGCTGCCCTCCAGCCTGTTCAGGGTACCTCTTCATGCTCCAAATGGGGGAAACTGAGACCCCAAGAAGGTAAATCATTTGTTGAAAGCTAATCGGTCATTCACATATTCGACAGATGATTTACAACATGCAAACCTTGCAGTCTTTTAGCTTGAAGCCCCAGCCCCACTCACGCGCATATCCATTCCAAGGCCCATGTAAAATCCCTATTTTATATTCTTAAGCATATGTGTTTTCCTTAAAGGTCCCAAGATTAATTCAGCTTCAGGCCTCACCAACCCAGGATTGGCCCCTGCCCACAGGGTTTCCAGAATTAAGTAAGTTACTGCCCATAGAGCTGTGTCTAGTACATAGTGAGTGCTCAGTGCCATGCTGTTGGGGAACCCCTGGGTGCCAGGCACTGTCCCCAGGAGCTGGGATTCTGTCATGAACCAGATCCACCAAGCCCCCGATCTCTTGAGCTTATGTCCTGAGATGGGGACAGACAGTGAACAAGTAAGCAAGTGGGCATGAAATGGCACACGGTGACGGGCAATAATGAGCATTGAAGTGGTATTGGGGACAGGAAGATGGACAGGAAGGGTTCAGTGTGGTTTAGAAGCCTCAGGAGACTTCTCTGGGGTCTGCCATTTGAAGAGGTAAATGATTAAAAGAAGAGAGCCACATCAGGTGGAGGGAGGAGCAGGTACAAAGGCCCTGTGGCAGAAATGAACTGGGTATATTAAACAACAAGGCCAGTGAGGAAGTGAGTGAGGAACAGAGCAGGGAGATGTGGTCAGAGAAACCCAGAGGCTACATTTTCTTCCTTCTCCCCCTTCCTCCCTCTGAGGGACTGGCACTTTGCAGAGCTGCCCCCAGGCCACCGCTGGGATGCTGCTCTATACCACCCCTCCTGCCTTGTGACCTCAGCCCCACCCAGCCCAGCCCCAACCCTTACTTCCCCTTCTAGTTGTGACCCAGGAAGTCAGGAGCCACATCCTTTCCCTAAACTGGACCTCCACTTCCTGCACTCCCTCCCGGCGGGTGGACCTCAGACTCCTGGCCTGGACTCTGGGTCAGTGGCTGACCCCCTTTGGACTCCCCAGCTGCCTTCCCCCCGTCACCCACCCTCCGGCCGGGCAGTGTCAGGCCCTAGCAGCCTCCTCCCCTTCCCCTTCACCAACCTCCCAGAAGCCACGGGGTTTCCCCGAATGCATCAGCCGTTCCCTAGTCCAGAACCCCCTTTCTTCCCTCCTGCCTCTGACCAAATCTCAGCTGTCACCTCCTCCTGGAAGTCCCTGGGTTATGAGCAGCAGATGGGGCTTGCTCATCGCTATCCCCCCATGGCCAGGCATAGGGCTTGGCACCAGGAAGGATCGCAGTGGATGGACGAATGAATGGAGAGTTATTTGGGTCCAGTGGGCCCATTATCCACCGATCTGCATGGCAACCACCACGCTGGGCCCAGGAGCCAGGAATGACAGGCCCGCTCGCAAAAGAGCTCTTACCCCAAGTTCAGGGGTCTGAAGCAGTTCTGGGCTCTGCACTAGTTTGCTGTGTGACCTTGGGAAGTCACTGACCCGTGCTGAACTTCTCATTTGGCAAAGCAGCAGCTGGAAGAGACTGCGTGATCTCAAAGCACCACAGTCACAAGTGTGGACTCTGGCCAGACGGCCTGGGCTCAAATCCCGGCCCTGCCCCCCCACCCAGCCGACTGCGTGACCTTGGGTGAGATTTTTAACCTCTCTGAGCCTCCGAACCCCCATCTGTAAGTGCTGGACTGCCAGGACTTTGTGGAAAGCCTAGTCTGGGGGGGAGCACCAGACATGTGGGAACCTGAGGGTAATTAGATCATAATGAGGTCTCTGGTCCTCAATCTGCATCTTCTGGGGACATGATTGGTTCGTGTGAACGCAGCCGCTATGTGTCAGAGCAGAAGGCCAGGAACGTCCAGGACTGAGGTTCTGAGGGTCCTTGTGGCACCAGGACAGGGAGACTGTCCCCCCCAGGGCCGGGAGTGTGGTGCAGGCTCCGTGTGATCAGGTTCTCTGTCTGGTTACACACTGTCTGCCCGGAAGCAGCCCCACTGCCCTCCACCAGGGGACCCTCTAAGGAGCCAAAGGCAACAGAGAATGTTGAGGGAAACTGAGGACTATCGTGTCAAGGCAGACTGAGCTTCCAGAGACCAGCTGGGAAATGTCCTTCTGACTCCCCACTCCCCTGGGAAAAGACTGTAAGAAATGAGGTCACAGGTCACCCATGGGAGCTTCTGGGGACCCCGGGCTATAGGGGCTGCTTCTCAGACTTTAGTGTCCTTGCTTCAAAGGTCTGGGTTCAACAGAGAGAGGTCAGGAACTGTAGTATTCTCTGGGTCTAGAGCCTAAGGCACAGGGGAAACTGAGGCCAGGAAGGCTGAGTGACTAAGGTCACCCAGCTATGGGGGAAGAGCTGGGACCAGATCCTACACCTCTAACCCCCAGCTGTGCTTCTCTCCCACTTGGTGATACATTTCTGGAAATCACCCCAGTTCTACTTTCCAAAGTGAGTCAGGAACATCTGTACCTCTGGGGGCTGAAAATATTCCCAGGGGCTCCCCGGCAAGAATGCTGACATTTTCAAAGGTATCTTAAAGCAGAACTGGCCTTCCCAGGAACTGATAAGGATGGTACCATTTCTGTTCGTTCAGTGAGAATTCCCAAAGGCTTTTACAGGGCCTTGTTCTTGTCCTGTTCTCCCTCCACACCTATGAAACAGGGGACAGGGCCCTATTTGATGGGGAACACCACTGAGCTGCCAAAGTGCAGAGAGATTTGCCCAGGGTCACACTGGTGGCCCTGGTTCTGATGCTCAGGGTGCCGACTCCAAGCCCAGAAACCTCCCTGATAGCCAGGAGGCGAGTTTGACCTTCCCTGCCAGAGACCTGGGCTGATCTTAGACAACATCAGCTCCCGCCCCTGAACTCTTAATTCTTTCTCATTTTTTTATCCCCTGACTATAAGAGCAACAATACATGTTCACTTACGAAAATCTGAAAAATGCAGAAAAGTCAAAATAAGGAAGAAAAATCACCACCCACAGCCCCGCCACCCAGAGACAATCATTGTTAAGGTTTGATGTATTTCCTTCCATAGTTTTTTGTTTGGGGACTTTTTTTAAACGTGGCTGAGATCATACTGTATATTAAAAGGAAAAAGAAAAACAAAACGGTAGTATCCTGCCTCTCGGACCTGCCATTAGAGCGTGGGCGCTCCCCGGCTTGTTTCCCTCTCACCTTTCTGTTCCCTCTCGTCTGACCTCAGTTTTATTGGCCGCCTCAGTATTTTGTCCGGTGGAACTTCCATAGTTTACTTAGCATTCCTTTTATTATTGGGCAGCTCTGTGATTTCCAGTTTTTCAGCACCATCTATCATATATTTTGGGAGATCTTTGCACAGGAAGCTTTTCTTTTTTCCGTATTTAGGGATATCTCCTTGGCTGGAATGGAATTACTGGGTCATTAAGTCATACACGTTTCTGGCACAGTGGAAAGGGCCTGTGCTGCGCCCACTCTCCAGATGAACAAAGAGAGGTCGCAAGAGATGATGTTGAACTGTGCAGTCAACTGAGCCGGCCCGCAGGCCTTCCTCTGTACCTCATTGACCTCCGTTATTACGGGCCCCTCTAATCATTCCCTCCTCATCCACCTAGGTGCAGGCCAAGGGCGTGGAGATCCTACGATGAACAAAACGGATAAAACACCCCTCCCGCAAGGCGACTCCATCCCAAAGGCAAGGAGGGAAGGGGCAAGCAGGAGGAAGGGCAGACCTACTGCTCAGGGGCTCTATGCAAATCAAGGTGCTCATTTGCATATCCGAGCCTTGGGCAGGTGAGAAGGCAGAGAGCAGTCATCGGTGACATGGGGCAGCCCCTCCAGGCCCGTCTTCCTGGACCCTCCTTCGTTTTCCAG
Source organism: Mustela nigripes (assembly GCF_022355385.1). NCBI lineage: Eukaryota > Metazoa > Chordata > Mammalia > Carnivora > Mustelidae > Mustela > Mustela nigripes. The sequence continues at coordinate 9,050,944 of NC_081562.1, read as the reverse complement.
AATTTGGCCTTCCCTTAAAATGTGGGAGATTTCACAAAAGTCTGGATTCCTGGCATCACCCGAAAATGCAGCAGACCTAGCCAATTCCCAGGTGCCATTGCTCAACCCAGCGCACCCACCACCACCATCCAGCTCCTTGGTTGTGCTGCCCCAACACACTCAGTCCATGAGCCTTGTATGATGTGAGCCCGGCTGGAAGCATTCAGCCATGAGACCAATGACAGTAGTAAGGCTGGGACACTCAGGCCAGGTGACAGAGCTGCAAGGGACAGAGGCCAGATCTGAGCAGTCAGGCTCCTGAGTTCAGTGGGGAAGACCAGTATCAGAAGGCCCCCGCAGTTAAACAGACAGCCCTGCCAGAGGAATTTTGGAGGGGCTCCCCGGGACAGCAGAGGCCAGGCAGCCTGAGAAAATGCACCTGGGAGCTGGAAGGAAAAAGTCAGACACTAGAGAGCTCCCAATTCTATGTGGGTTTTTATTTTGTTTTTTTTCAGTAGGCACCCTGCCCAGCCTAGAGCCCAACGCAGGGCTTGAACTCACCACCCTGAGATCAAGACCCAAGCTGAGACCAAGAGTTGGACTTAACCGACTGAACCACCCAGGCATCCTTGTGTTTGCAGCTGGCCCTGGAGCCCAGACCATCCAGAGCGGGAGGGAGTAGAGCTCAGCAACATCCATGTCCTCGATTCCTGCAAGGAGACCCTCGCTCCTCAAGCCCCAATCTCTGATCCAGCTGTCCCCCCTCTGCTGCTGGGACCTGGGGTGGGGGTTAGAGGGCAAATAGGAGAGAAAGGGAGAGTAAGCACTGAGACAGGACTGTGGGTGTGGCGGGGAGTGTTGGGCGCCCAGCAGTCTGATTCCCAGGCATACCTCCCAGCTTTGTGCTCGGTTAGGGTGACCTCGGGCATTCCTGAAGCTCTCTGTGCCTCCGCTTCCTCACCTCCAAACACACTGTAAGGGGGTGCCTTGCACGCACGCCTTCAGGAGCAGACCTGGTGTGGATGCCCCCGTGAGCATTTACTTTGTCTTTGTGGATGAACAGGGGAGCGCGCACCTGCAGGGTCAGAGCTCCCTCCCACCCCCGAGGGCCCCTGCCCCACTCTCAGAAAACCCAGCCCAGAGAGGGAGGAGGCCAGACCTTCAACAAGAGCCCCTGATCCTCACCCCAGGTGCTGACACCAGCAGTCCTCGGTCCTGGGGTACCCCCACCCCGAAGAAAGGGTTTCTGATAAGGAAACCCCTAGCACTCCGCCCCACCCCAGCTCCTCCCTTAAAGGACCAGCTTGTACCTTCTGGCCTGGGCCCAGTAGGGACCTTCTCCCTGGGCATTCACCTCTCAGGGAAGGAACTTTCCCCCCATAGACCGCCTTCCCTGGCCATCAAGGGAGGGGGTGGCTTCCTGGCCTGAACAATGGGGCTGGGATATCCCTTGGCCTCTGGCATGCAGGGGTGCGGGGACAACTGAGGAGGACGCCATTCCCATGCTGGGAGCCCAGAGAATGTGGACGCGAGGGGAGCTGGAGGCAGCAGCCGCATGGGAGAGCATTCCCCAGCCTCGTCCTTCTGACCTCAGGCAAGGACGGAGCCTCATTGTGCCTCTTTTTTCCCTTCTGTAAGATGGAGAGTGACAAGAACGTCTAGCCTATAGGGTAGTTATGATGTTAACCCACTCGTCTGTGTAAAGGGCCTAACACGGGCTCAGCGCTGACACACAGGGTGAAGCGGGCAGTGAGGGCAGAGGCCACACACGCGCGCAGTCATCGCCCGCCCGGCTGAGCGTCCCACTCTGCCCCATTCAGCTGTGTGGCCTCGGGCAAGTTATTTAACCTCTCTGGGCCTGTTTCTTCACCTGAAAGGGGTGAAGTTATCGCTCCGATAATTGTGTGTCTGCTAGGTGTTTGAAGAGGGGTGTTTGAACAGTCCCTGAGTTAATGTGTGTAGTCCCGCTTCAAGAACGCTGCCGCGCCCTTTCTGAGAGCTCCTTGGTGGTGGCAACCGTCACTGCAACCTCCTTACCGTCCCCATGAGTCTCCCGTGGCCGCTGTAACGAATTCCTACAAGCGTGGGCTCTTAAAACAACACAGCTCCTCTTTTGGAGATGCGGATAATGGCAGGGTTGTGGCCCTTCTGGAGGCTCTAGGGAAGAGTCCATCTCCTTGCCTCCTCCAGATTCTAGAAGCACCTGCAGGCCTCGGCTTGTGGCCCCTTCCCCCCTCTTCAGAGCCAGCAACATAGCCTCTTCTGAGCTCCTTCTGCTCTACCCCTGAGCTATGCCCTCACTGACCTCCTTCTGATCTTCTGTTGTCACGTCTCTCTGACTTTGGCCCTCTTCCCTCCCTCCATTCTTTAACCTTTTCATTTAGAACTCATTTGAGGCTTCTAGAAATTATAAGGGTAATTCCAAGAGCTCCCACGGGCTCTCCACCCAGATCCCCCTAATGTTAACATCCACCATAACTGGGCTGCGTTGGTCAGAATGAAGACGTTAGCAGGGGTACAACCCGGCACACCACGGACGACCTCAGATGTCACCAGCTTCGTCACCGATGTCCTTTCCCTGCTCCAGAACCCATCTGGGATCCCACGGGGCATTTGCCCTTTGGTTCATTTTAGTCTCCCCCATTCGTTGACGGTCTTCGGTCTTTCCTGACATTGTCTCTTCGTTTGGTTTTTTGAACGTTATTCAGATACGATTCACCAGCCATACGATTCCCCCAGCTGAAGTGTGCAAGTCACTGATGGGGGGTTGATCACATTGTGAATGATTGTAATAAAGTATATCTAACTTTATTGTAATAAAGATTGTAATAAAGTATATCTAACACAACATGTGTCATTTTCACTAGTTTGACGTCTCCCTCTTCTAGAGCCCCTGAGCTGACCTGGGCTCCACCTGGGCGATCCAGGCTAACCCCCCAGCTCAAGAACCCCCACTTCGGCCCACCAACTAAGCCCCTCTTGCTCTATAGGATGACACGGTCACCAGGTCCAGGGCTTTAGGACATGGCCATCCTGGAGGGGGAGTTCTCTTATTCATGTGCCACGCTTCCTGTGGAGCCACCAGCCGCCACACGCCAGTGGTCACCTGTCTTCCGTCGGACAGGGGCTCCCTGTGCAGGCCTGGCCAGCCCTGCTCACTGCTATGTCCCTAGTGCCTAGAAAGAGGTTTGGGAAACCCGAAATCCCCCATTCATCTACACTCACTGCAGCCAAGAATGAGAAATGGCCATTTTTATCCAAGCTGGTCAAATAGCTGCACTTCGACCCTCGCTAGCACTGGGAGCTCGACCCTCGCTAGCACTGGGAGCTTCCTGGTCTTTGTTTCCCCCTCATAGATCTGCGCCGCAACAGTCACTCACAGGCCCATTTTCCAGACAAGAACTCCAGGTGCCTCTGGCCCCAGGCCCCTTACCACGACCCAACAGGCCGGGAGGCACCAGGACTTACAGGAAGCTAAAATCCTGAAATAAACCCAAGTCAACATACCTAGCTTCTGCTCCGGGCCTCCAAACGCCCCCCCACCTGCCCAAGCCCTCCCTGGGGACCCCCAGACCTCCTCATGACTAGTAACTAGTGTACACCCCATGTTCCAAAAGAGGATCCCGGGTCCCTCCCCCAGCCCGTCGCCTGATGGGCCAGTGCCTGGACCACACGGGGTATGAACTCCTTTAACTTCCCGCCACCCCTGCTCTGGCCCATGGCGAGTGCCCAGTGAGTATGCAGTGATTGAGCGAAGACTGAGGTTTGAAAACCCTCCAGGCCCCCCTCGTTTCCTGCCCGGTTCTCTGGTCTGGTCCCGCTCGGCTTCATTTCTTCTCCCCTCCCTGCCCATGGCCTCAGGGCGGCATCGGTGCCTCCCCGCTTTCCCAGGGGCGGGCCAGTGGGTGTGAGGGGGTCCAAACAAGAGGGTTTTGAGGCAGCCCTATCTCCGGAGGGAAGTGGAGGAGATAACACAGCTTCTCACTTTCCCGGCCTGTCCAAGACCAGAGATAACCCCGGGGGAGATGGGGTACCCGAGCCCCCCTAGCTGCGGGCCACCCACCTGCCCCCCGGGGCCCCCACGATCCCACTATCAGAAACCCCAGGCCGAAATCTGAGAAGCCGCTCGGAAGAGCTGCCCGAGAAGGCGGATGATAAGTGGGGCCAGAGCTGACTGGGGGGGTGCGGGAGGACAAGTCTCCAGTGTCCCTGGAAAGTGACCCAACGGCTGCAGCCACCCTTCCCCAAGCCCGGTTTTACCCATACCTCGTCAAGGAGCCACCCCAACCCAGTCCATGCTCTCCAGAGCTGCCCTAAGACAGAGCGCCTTCAAGAATGTCCAGCCCAAGCCCTCTTGCTGACCAAGGAAGAACCTGGAACCAGAGCAGTTGGGGGCCTTGCCCAAGTCACAGTGAGGGCTTGAACCTGGATCTCCAGGCTGCTGCAAGTTTCTCGGCAACACACCGGACAGCCATCTCAAACACTGGTCAGAGACTGTGAGGTAGGGGGCAGCGGGGGACAAAGCATCAGGTCCGAGTTCTAGAGGGTGGGGTGGGGACGAGAGGAAGGGGCTGCAGGATGGGAAAGGGACCGAGAGCGGGGAGCAGGACGCCGGGTTTCTGCCCCCAGCTCTGCAACTAACTCACCGGGGCCCCTTGACCCAGTCCCCTCCTCCGCTCCTAGCCTCAGTTTCCCCATCTATAAACAGAGATGATATTGTGTTTGTCACAGAGTCCTGCGTCGTGAATTAAATGACTTTACTGGTTCAAGCGCCATAGGGCGGCACCTGGCCCCAGCAAACGCCGCAAGGAATGGCTGTGATCCCACATTGGCTTCTCTTTCTGTCTGTCCTACTCAACCAGAGCTCCAGGGCGCAGGGCTGGGGGTGCGTCACGCACAGCACGGGTCCCAGGCTCGCGGGGTCCAGCCCCTCAGCAAGTCTGAGATGATGACCGTACCATGCTCAGACTTCCCACCAGAAGGCACTGAGGAAGGCCGGCACCCAGGGCCGGACAAAGAGCTGATGAGTGAACGAGCAAGTCCAGCCTGACCCCCTCCTCCCCTTCCAGCTTCCGGCCTCACCGCCGCCCCCCTACCCGTCCCCGGGGGGAAGCAGCAGGTGGACAGCGGGGAGGAACATTCAGCCACAAATGTGCTGCTTCCCACAGACTAGAGCCCAGGCACCGACCACCTGCTCTCGGCTCACCACCAGCCTGAGCAGGTCTTCCCTGCAGCCCCAGACCTCCCAGCATCTGCAGCCCAAGGGCACAGGCTGGCCCAAGACCCAGAACAGAGGACCCACACGCAGCCAGCCCAGGCAGGCCAGGGACTGCGGGTGACGGCCCTGGGGGTTGGAACCTCCAAGCCCCTCATCTTGTTCTCCATGAGTTTACCTGTAGCCCTGAACCTGGTTCTCGCAGCAGAATAAATGTTAGATAGGGAAACTGAGGCCCAGAGCAGGAGGTGTCTTGTCCAAAGCCACAGAAGGAAACAGACAGAAATAGAACTCAGGGCTGGGTTCTTTGTTCTGCAGCCCCCGGGTGCGGTGTGGGGGGAAGCGAGATCCTAATATGCCTTATCCCTACCATCAGCTCTGGCCTCCACTCCGATAATTTTGTAATGCATGAGGCCCTTCTTCCCCAGACTCGGTACCCAGCATGGTGACCCAGAGCTTGCCAGCCCTGTCCCCACCGTCTCTCATAAGATCCCCTGAGTCACAAATCTTGTGATGTCGTCATGAGGGTTAAATGAGATCCTGCCATTTGGGTGGACGCTTCTCTGAAAAATAGGTATGAAAGATGACCACCACGATTCATGGTTAGGGAAAGTGAAATCAGAACCGGGGGTGCCTGGGTGCCTCGATCTGTTGAGCATCCCACATTCGATCTTGGCTCAAATCTTGGTGTCAGCGCTGTGGGTTCAGGCCCTGCGTTGGGCTCCGTGCTGGGCATGGAGTCTGTTTAAAAAAAAAAAATCAAAACCACAACGAGGTACCGCTTGACACCTGCTAAGATGAGTGTAATCAGGAAGACGGACTGGAAACAAGTGTTGGTGAGGATGTAGAGAAACAGGAGTCCTCGTGCATGGCTGGTGGAAATGTGAAATGATTCAGGGGCTTTGGAACATGATTTGACAATTCTTCAAAATGTTAAACACAGTCACCGTCTGAGCCAGCAGCTCTCTGCCTAGGCAAACACCCAAGAGAAATGAAAACATATGTCCACACAAAGCCTCGTGCGGGAATGTTCATAGAAGCATTCATCATAATAGCCAAAAAGAGGAAACAGCCCAAGTGTCCACCACGGATCAATGGGTAAATCCGATGGGGTCAATCCATGCAATGAAATATTATTTAGCCATAAAAAAACACAAAATGAAGGGCTGACCCGTGCCACAGCGTGATGCTCAGTGAAAGAAGCCAGTCAAGGGAGACCTTGGAATAGTCCAGAAGTCCAGAATATCCATAGAGAGTATGCAGGGGGCTCCCGGGCCTGGGGGAAGAGCAACGGGGTGTGCCTGCCCGAGGGGATTGGGTTTCTTTCAGGGACGATCTAAAATTAGATTCTGGTGATGGTTGTACGACTCTGTAAACACCCTAAAAACCATTGAATGACACGCTTTAAATGAGTGGGTTCTATGGGATGCAAGTTAGGTCTTCATAAAACTGTTTTGACAAATGATCGGCAGCAAAGGGTTGGAGCTCAGGAAGGGGTAACCCGGGTTCGGATCCCTGTGATTGGCAACGGCATCCCTTTCGCTGCTCACAGCAACCCTGGGAGGTGAGCATTTGGTAGGTGCTGCTCAGTGAGGTTTGGAGAAATGGGGTGTCCAAGTCCGACCCAGGAAGCAGGGAACAACTCCCTGGCCTTCTGGTCAAACGAGAGCAAGAGGGGGTGCTGTCGAGGTTGGCTTTCCTGGGGAAGAGGGCTGGGCCACCGCATGCCACATTCTCACATGCCAGGCTCTGGTGTAGACTGGAGATGGGGGGTGGTGATGGCAAGATTGTCCCTGCTCCGACCCTCCCCCGGCTTCCTCACCCCAGGCCCCCGTTTTCCATTGGTCCAAAGGGCTCCGTCTGTGGTTTTCAAACTGTATTTCAAGGCACCGCAGGGCCGAGAAGAGATTTCAACTGCCCTGGAGAAAGGATGCCACGGAGGTCCCCCCTGGGAACCCACCCACGTCCTGCCTCCCCTTCAGGCCAGGCCCAACCTACAGGATGTGGCTGCCAAACGTAGGTGGGGAAGAGGAAGGCGTGGGGGGCGGCGTCCAGGAATCTGCATCCTGGGGACCAGGAGATGGGAACTCCAGGTGCCTGCAGCCTAGGGAAGAAGACTTAGCCGCTGCCTCTTGGGACACAGCTGCCTGGCGCGGAGCCCAGAGCCATTCCCAGACTTGGTGCCAGCCCTTCCTCTTCCCTTCTGCTGGAGGAGACGCTCTGGAGCCTCCTGCTCAGGGCCTGGGTCCCTGGGCCCCCACGAGCCGAGGCTCCAGCTACCGAGCCCCAGACACTTTGGAGGAAGAAGCTGGGCCTGTGGAGAGTGCCGGCGACCTTGAACTTGGGGAGTTCACAAAGTCCCCATCATGCTTGCACAACTCTAATGCCAGCTGCCAAAGACCACCCAGCCCCTGATGGAGGACGCTGACAAGATCTAGCAGGAGGGAATGAAGTGGGCAGTGGGGTGTGGTGGGGCTTGTGGCCAAGCAGAGAGCAGCTTCCCCATCCAAAGCGCCCCAGGCCCCAATTGCCGGGCTTGAATTTTCAAAAGTCAGGACTTTACTGTGACATCTCCAGATTTTGGAAAACTTGGGGGAGCCAAACTCTCCACAAACAAGCCACCAGTTAGCAAATTATCTCAGTGCCGGATACAACCCCCCCCCCATCTCGCAGACAAGACAACTGAGGCCAAGAGAGAAGAATCAAGCCACCAGCCCCCCAACCCTGCCACCCACGTGGTGTGTGGTGGAGTCCACACTCAAACCCGGGGACCCCACATCAGACGCCAGGAAGGATGCTTTCCTTAAGGCCTTCCCTGGCTTTCCTAAATAAATAAGTAAATAACACTTGTGTCCACAGTCTCGTGAAAGAAACGATGGGCCACCTTATGCCTCAGCCGTGGAGAAGGATGAGGGAGCCCTGTGGGTATTGGTGGGGGCCACTCTCCAAGGCGCAATGAAGAATCTGCCATTTAGGGATATGGGCTTAAGGTGGAGAACAAAAAGATAATATATATTCAAGTGTATCTGCATAGGCCGTCGCTGGGAGAAGCTTCCAGAAGCCAACTGAAGGGGTGGGAGGGAGACATTTCATTCCACACCCTTTGATGTATTTTGATTGTTGGACATTCGTGAGCCTGTTAGCAAGCATATAGGATATTTGTTTGTTTTAATTGTCCCCTCTTCCCCTCTTTGTGTCATTCTCTGAGCTTGGGACCCAGGAGGCATTTGCAGGTGTCCTGGGTTCTGGGAGGCAGAGAAGATGGGGGAGGGGAGGTGCCCCAGATGAGGCCCACTGTGCGCCAGGCCCCCATGCGCAGGACCCGCTCAGTCCTCCCAACAGCTCTCCGAGGTGAAGCAGTTTTGACCACATTTTACAGATGAGGAAACCAAGTCACGCGACCAGAAGTTGGGGAGGCTGGCTCAGAGGTCTGGCCCAGCCAAAGAGTCCTTGCTCCTCCTCTAAGTCCTCCCCTTTCTAGGCTGAGTATCCACAGCCTGGGGTATGTTAGGGCTCCTCCCACACCCCAGGCCAGAGGCTCCTTCTCTAAGTTCCTTCCTGAGCTGGTGAGGCAGTTCCCGGTCCCCCGGCCATACCCTCACTCTCTTGCCCATCCCAGCTGAGCTCAGAGCAGCTGGATTCCTTCCGGGAATGGCTCAACCCCAGGTCCAGAGACCATCTGGGTTCCAGCCAGAAGCATTTCCATCCCTGAACCTCCGGTCCAGCTGGGGGCCGCAGAGCCCCCGATAGAGCCCATATCGGGGGATCCCCCAGTCCATACTGCCCAAGGTGGGATTTGCAGTATACCTCAAGATTTCGTGGTGTCCCCTTACACAACACACAGCATCACCAGGAGGAGGTCCGTGCCCCGCTGAGCCTTCTGAGAAAGAAACCAGAGACGTTAGGCCATTAGCCTAAAGTCACACAGTAAATGAGGACTTTGGACCAGTCACATCTCTTGGCTTCCTCCCCCATAGAGGACGGAATGACACCTCCTCCCAGGCTGTGATGGAGAAGGGTTGAGGGACCACAATGTGAACACAGAGATGGAAAAGGCACGCTTCCTTCCAGAGAGTGAGCGAAGGGCTCCGAGGGAGGGAGCAGGAAGCTCAGATGTGCCCCCAGGGCAGCCCGGGGGTCAGCGAGGACTTCCGGGGGGGGTGGGGGGGGGTGCAAGGCCCACCCCCCCCCACCCCCACGGGGGCAGCGCAGCTAAACCAGGAAGCATCCTTGCGCAGGGTGGGCTTCCGCCCTGTGGATGCCGAGGGGTATGACCAGACCCGGGCAGGAAGCCCACTAGGGGCCTCCGAGAGGGGCTTTCTGGGTGGAAGCGGAGGCGGCGTTTGTCAAGATGGAGAATGAGGTCAGGGCTTGACCGACACCGGCAGGTGATTCCTCCTGGCCAGTTCCTGCCCTGCCGGAGGAGGAGAGCCTACCCCCAGGCCTTCCCTGCCGCCAGCCTGTGGTCGGGTCTGGGCTGCCCGATGCCCCCCGCGCTGACTCATGTCCATCCGGCTGGCCCTGGCCGGAGCGAGGGGGCGGACCCCACGCCATGCTTGACCTTATCAGGCCTTGCTGGAGTCCAGCTGCCCAGCCAGGGGCAGGGCCTCTGCACCTCCCCGCCTCCTCCCTGCCCTGGGCTAAGCAGGGCCTGCATGAGCTCATGGGGGCCTGAGGCGGGCCAGCCGAGGAGAATGGTGGCCCAAGAAGGGAGGAGGCAGCCAGCCACCTGGCTCGGGTGCCCGGTGGGGCTGCCCGTCGGCCCCCTGCCCGCCGGGACAGAGCTGGACACAGGCTATTTTTAGTTCTCAAATGAGGAATCGTGGGATCTGGGTGCAGCAGCTGCTCAGTGAGGCTTTTCACAGCAGCTGCCTGGCCTGGAAGCTTGCTCAGGGGGGCGCACACACGCACACGCACACAGACACACCCATGCACACGGCACTCATGCAAATCCATGAATGCACGCGAACGAACACGTCCCCCCGCCAGAGGCGGGTACGGGGGCGCACCACGTACAGCGAGGTGCCCCCGTCCGCCTGCAGACACGCACGCAGGTGTTCACGTGCGCACAGAAACGCACACACACAGCACACAGGCCCGCCCAAACCCCCAGCAGCCTGCACCCCAGACCCACCCAAGGGCACAGCCTGGCTGCATTCAGCCACAGAAGCACCCCAGAGCCCCCCACCCGTGAGCATACGGACCTTGCCCTGGCACTGGACCCTTCACCACTCGCTGGCCCTTCTAAGGGTGCCCTTGAGGACCTTCCAGCCTGGCAGCTATGGACAGGCAATGGCCACACAGGGAGGGGGACCCACACTGTGGCGGCTGTGGAACAGAGGGCTATAGCTGCACAGAGGAGGTGGCAGCTCAACCTGGTGTCACCAGGGAAGGCTTCCTGGATGGGGAGGCCCTGGAAGGAAGACACCTTGAAGAATCTACCTGTTTTACTAAAGCCTGGAGGAATCTTCCAGTGCCTACGGAAACAACAGTAGCCGCCAACAGTCCGAACGGCTACCACCGTTCACCGGGTGCTCACGCCAGGCCGGGCCCTCCCTGCATCAACCCATTTCACCCCCTCAGGGCCCCAGGGGGCGAGGACCAGTACAGTCACTATCTGCAGAGAGAGGTCTTAGCGCATGGCTGGTGGGTCTGAGAGCAGGGCTGTTCTCAGGCACTGGCAGTGACTCTCTGGGCCCTGGGGAGGAGGGGGGTTCCTGCTCTCTGCCACTCGGTAACAGATGACGCCAGAGTTCAGTGGCTCGGACAAGAGCAAGCACTAGTTTCTCTCACACGCTGCAAATTAGCAGAGCTCGGCAGGGAAGCCACAGCCCCGCTCTCGGTAGCATCGGCAGCTCAGCTGGGACCTGGGTGACATGTTAGCTCCCTCATGCCGAAAGCTGGGGCCTCTGCTCCTCCCCGCGTGGCCTTTCCGTGGAGCGGTTGGGCTTCCTGACAGCATGGTGGCTGAGTTCCGAAAGCAGGTGTCCCCAGACATGTGCGTGGAAGTGGTTGTTTCTCCCCGGCGGGGTCGAGGCTCTGATGTAGCGTCACTTCTGCTATATTGGGGCGAGCAGATCGGCCTTTGGAACAGAGGGCCCCCTCCTCCTCCAGCCCATCCTGCCCTCTCCACGCACAGCTTCTGAGCCGCGTGCGCAGAGGGGTCATTGTGTGTGGCTCCAGGGGCCCATCTGGGCCAGGCACCTCAGCTTGGAAGGTGTGGGGCTGGGGGGCTGGGTGCCTAGGCTGGGCAGTCCATGCTCCCCTGGCCCCCCGCCCCGACCCAGGGCCCCAGGGCCCCAGTACTATCTCCGAGGTTTTCTCCTGCCCACCCCAGAGGGAAAGAGAACCCACAGAGGGATTGGGAGAGGTTACTCAAGGCTCCCCCTGAGTGAGACCTCAACACAGATATCCTTTCCAGGGCCCCTCTCCCAATGCCTTCAAGCCTCCTCATTCTGGGTTGGGAGAATCCAACACCATAAAATCCCAAAGTCTACTTCTAAGCTTCTCTCCTTCTCAAGTGTTCCTTCCTTCCTTTCTTCCCTTCTACCTTCCTTTCTAGATTTTATTTATTTATTTGAGAGAGAGCAAGAGAGAGAGAGAGAGAGGTTGAGCACGAGCAGGGCAGGGGCAGAGGTAGAGGGAGAAGCAGATTCCCACTGAGGGGGAGCCCAATAAGGGGCTCGATCTCAGGACCCTAAGATCATGCCCTGAGCCAAAAGAAGACACTTAACCCACTGAGCCACCCAGGCGCCCCAGGAGTCTGCGTTTCTACTACATAGTAGTAGTAACTCCCCTTCTAAGGAAACGTCTGTGCTCCAGGAACCACCAAGCAGGTGCCAAAGGGACAGGGCAGAGACATTCGTCGTGGCATTGCATCTGAGGGAAAAGAGCTGGAAAGGCCCCGCGTGCCCATCAGCCGGGCTCACTGAGGGAGGGACAACAGAGTCTCACACGGACTAGTGGAAAAGATGGAGTCAGCTGGAGAGGAAGAACCTGGACCCTCTCCCAGATACACGTGGGCGGGTGAGCGAGTGCCATTTACGGAACATCCCGTGGGGCGTGTGCCTATTTGAGTTTTAAGGGCACAAGCTCTGTCTACACGAGACAGTCATGTGTGGAGAGCAGACAGAAGTCCCGTGGGACAGACAGCAGACTGTGAGCGACCCAGGGACCCGGACATGGACCCTGTCGCTGCCGTAACACAGCGCCACAAACTGGGTGGCCTAAGACAGCCCATAAAGCTTGGCGCCCTCAGTCCCGGAGTCCGGAAGTCTGAAACAAAGGTGTCATCGGGGCCACGCTCCCCGCGAAGGCTCCAGCGGAAGATCCCTTCGGCCTCTTCCGGCTTCTGGTGGCTCCAGCCCGTGTGGCCTGTTACCTGGTCCCCTCCGTCTCTGCTACTGTCTTAAATGTCTCCTTTGCTCCTGTGTCTTTATTTCCAAATGTTGTTCTTTCTGAAGCAAAGACACTTTTGGTGGGTTTAGGACCCACCCAATCCTGCTTTGATCTTATTTGAAATCCTTATTCCAAGTACATCGGCAAAAAACTTTATTCCAAATAAGGACACATTCAGAGGTTCTGGGCGGACCTGAATTGTGGGGGAACTCGGCGGATCCCCGACAGGGTGGGAAGGCCAATATGCCTTCCTATGATGAGTGTGTTTATGGATTTACGGATTAATTGTGTTATTTCCTTTTAATTTTCAAGAACTTCTAAAACCGCAAAGACCGGGACGCCTGGGTGGCTCAGTTGGTTAAGCAGCTGCCTTTGGCTCAGGTCATGATCCCAGCGTCCTGGGATCGAGTCCCACATCGGGCTCCTTGCTCGGCAGGGAGCCTGCTTCTCCCTCTGCCTCTGCCTGCCATTCTGTCTGCCTGTGCTCGCTCTCTCCCCCTCTCTCTCTGATAAATAAATAAAATCTTTAAAAAAAAAAAAAAAACGCAAAGACCACGTGTCTTCAAAGACCCCTTGCCTCCCGGGGTCAGGGTCTTGGGCTCTCAGGGAGGCCTGAGAAATGAGGTAAAAATGGTCACCATGAACGGGGCTGATGTTTCTCCCACATGCTTGGAGGACCGGCTGAAAGTCACCTGGGGTCCTCAGAGATCTGGATAATGGGTCGTCCCCATGTCCGTGGAGAGACCTGCTGACATTCACAGCCCAGCACCCCCTGGGGGATTGAGCTGAGCACCCTGGGACGAGCTGGGGACAGGGAGGGGATGGTGGGCAGAGTCTCTTCATGGCACCAACGACCCATTCACCCATTAGTGACCCCCCCCCGCCAGGTCCTGGGCATTCACTGATCCCAGCCCCTGGCCCCCCAGATGTGGAAACAGAGACTCAAAGAGAAGGGAGGATTTGGCCAAAATCATTTCCTGAATTAGGAGTCCTGTGTCCTGTTCTACTGCTTCTCAGCAAATCTCCTGCCCCCATACCTCCTCTACATCCACCATCTGCAGCCCCAGCATTTCCACTAGAGAATCATTCTGTTCGGTTGCACCCCAGGAGGCAAGCAGGACAGTCAGGCAAATGAGGGAAACTGAGGCTCAGGCTGGTGAAGGGGTAGAGGGGTCAGAACCCACCCTGGGCCTGTCCTGTCCTGTCCAGTCAGCAGGCACCTGACAGGCTCAGAAGGTCCTTGGAGCCAGTGCAATGCTGGACACCAAGGGCACAAAGATTCGGGAAGCTTCCAACAGAAGCTTCCAACAGACCCTATGTAACTGAGGCCAGGAGGAGGCCCCAGCAGCCCTTCTCCCCCTGCCTGGCCTCTCAGGCTCTGTCTTCCTTCTTCCAGAGACCCTGTCCCCTGCCATCTGCAGGCCATGCTGCGGCTGGGGCCCGGGACAGAGCGGGTTTGGCCCCAGCCGTGACAGGGCTGCCCTATCTGCATCGGGGAGTCCGACAGGCCTCACCTGTGCATCTCTCTCCCCATACTGTGGCTGGGGGACAGGGGGCTGCGGAGAGGACGCCCTGGTCCCAGGCAGCAGGTGCACTCAACCGAGCCCCCATGGGTTTTGGTAATTAATTAATCATTGGGCTGCTTAAAAATTAACAACAGCAGAATGTTGGGGAGAAGACTTAACCCGTGTTGGAGGCAGAGAGGAGGAGCTCACTCCTTCCCTGGTGACCCCTGGACCCTGTGACACAGGTGGGGGGTGTTTGAAGGGATCTGGCTCTGTACCCCCCACCCCTCCCAACCTCCCTTGGTCTCAAAGGAAGTCAGGGCTGAACTCTCAGTGGAGGGTTGGGAGTATAAGATGGGGTCAGAAAGTTCCTCCAGAAACAAATTTCTCAGGCTTGGGTCCGATCTCTGTCCACGGGCACTTCCCCGGACAGTGTGACCTAACGTGAGTGACTCCAGGTGCCGGGCCCCAGTCTCCTTATCTGCAAACCTATAGTATTTACCGACAGGTTGGCCTGAGGATTCTCTAAGCTGATGTCTACCAAGAGGATGCCAAGAGCCTGGCACTTAGTAGGTGCTTGGGGACTTCCTTCAGGGACCTGACTCCCTAAATCCTTATGTTATGTCTGCCCCCCACACACACCCCCAGGGTCAGAGTCACTCTCTTCTGCAATTAACAGTCAAATTCAAATTTGATTCCAACCCCCAGGGAAGGGAAAGTGGCCCTTTCTCCAGGGCCAGGTGGGAAGGTGAGTCAGCTTCCTCATCTGGGCTGATTCACACCTGTGTTGGGGGCGGAGCCGGGAAGAAACAGACAAGGATGCTTCCGTCCCTTCACTGTACGGCAGCCACATCACAGCCCCAAGCTGGTCAGTTCTCCCAGGCCCGAGCTGGAATGGGGGGCAGGGGGATGTAGATGCACCCCCCCAGAGGGGGTGATGTTGTCCCTGAGACCCCGGAGAGGGGCTGAGATGCCCCCTCATACAGCACACCAGAGACAACCGCACAGCCTTCCTCCCCACTCCTTCCCCTGCACCGTTAGGTAACAGAGACCAGCCCTCCCCACCAGCCCCACCGCCCCCCTCCTCCCTCCAAAGGTGCCCAAGGGGTCACTGAGCGAGTAGTGGTGACTCAGGATCGGGAAAGGCCCATGAAGTCATCCAGCGGCCACCTCAGGAGTTGGGAGTTCAGGAGGCTGTCTGGACCCTGGGCTCACCGGGGAGTTCCCCAGGGAGGGGCCGTCTGCTCCCCGGGCTGTAGGACAAAGATGACCCACTGACAGACAGAGACAGGGAAGCTCCCAGCCCTCGACTCCTCCTGCCCTGACTGCAGGCTTTGGCAGAGCCGTCCCCGGCCCACCCAGCCACCATTCCCCGCAGCCCGGCCCCAGGGAGAAGCGGAGGAGCGCCTGCTCCAACCCGCTGGCCCAGAGCCCGGGGCCTGGCCGGAAGGAGCTAGCAAGCAGGACTGATTGCTCTTATTTCTTGCTGGGCACGCCACCCGAGCATCCCAAGCTTTTAACACTGTGGCCATCAGAAAAGCTGAACATCAAGTGTTGCCCAAGACCCAAGGCCCCTGATGGCAAAGTAACAGACCAGGGTTCCAACTTGGACATTTCCCCGGTCTCAAGGCTTGGAGCTGTTCACAGAACCTTTCTGGGCTTCAGTTTTCACCTCTTAAAATGAGGATCATGAAAGCCACCCAGATGCTGGCCCAGTGGTTGGGAGGTTAGAACGAACACATGGGGCAGCGTCCTGGCAGGAAGCAGAGCTGGGAGGGGTGTTAGGAGAAGCGAGCCTGGACAAGGGCCACTCTGAGCTGGACAGATGAGCTGTGCAGAGGTGCAGGGGAGGAGCTGAGAGTGTCCCCAGAGCAGAGGGACAAGGAGGGGCTGAGGGGGAGAGCCAGTGAGGGGGTGACAGGAAGGAAAGCCACACGGACAGGAGCGGGGCGGGGGGGGGGGTTGTTGGTTGGAGGAGGAGAGCAGGGGACAGACACCCTCCCATCAGCTGAACCCACTAGAAGCTGCTGGAAGAGAAACCGCTGTCCCCAAAACCCACGAACAGGACAACGGGACAGGCAGGATGAGAAGTGCAGAGAAAGGACCTTGGGGGGCGGGGGGAGGGGCAAGCCAGAAAATGATCCGAATGATAATGAAAATGACTTCATTCAGCAAATGTTTACTGAGCCGGAGCCATGGCCACGCTTTGTTCTGGGCCAAGGGACAACATGGTTGACCCAGACAGACCAAGTCCCCACTCTGTGGAGGGAGAGGGAGGCAGAGAGAGGGAGGTGATGGGGCCACGAGAGATGTTTTAACGCAAGAATGTCCCCACAGGGCCATCAGAGACTATTTATACACATGGGGAAACTGAGGCCTGGAAGGAGGCAGCGACTTGCCCAAGGCCACCCAGCGAGCCAACAGCACGGGAAGCTCTGCGCGCCCGCCCCCACCATTCCTCCAAGGCCCGGGAGGTTGCTCAGGCTTGCAGGGAATGGGGACCCAGGAATTCCCGCTCTGCCCGGGCCCTCCTTGGCCATTCCAGGCTCCGCCGAACCACGTGTGGCAGGGTGGGCGCGAGGCCACGGTGGGGGAGCAGGCCACGAGGGAAGCGATGGGCTCACACTCCCAGACAGGCCAGCACATTCCTGCTGGGGTGCCACCGGGCCACCCACGCCGCCCCACCCCGCTCCCCCGCACACAGTGCCCATTGTCTGCCCTAGACACTTTGAGCTGCCGCTGCCCCCGGCCTCCGACACCACCCCACACCCTCCTGTTGCCAGGGCGGGGGGGGGCGGGCTCCACAAGCCGAAGCACCCCTGTCTCAGCCCACAGCCCCCCAAAGGGCAGCCACACCAGCTCTCAGGGAGCCAAGCAATGACCAGAGAGGGAAGGCAACTCACCCCAAGTCACCCAGGCCAAAATTCAAATCCCTGGACACAAACCCCCATGCATTTCTCTTCCCTAAGAACTCCCCTTCCAAACTCCTCTACCCAGGGAGGCTCTGGACACCCCAGCTCACAGCTCCTCCCTCAGGCCGGGCCTCTGCTGGCCCATTGGCGACCCCTGTCTTCACGTCACCCTGCCTGGGTGTGAATATCCCCATTTTACAGTCCAGGAAGCCAACTCAGGAAGGAAGGCGCTTGCCAAGGCCACCCAGCGAGGAGCAACCGAGATGAGATCTAGCCCAGGTCGTGAGTCCCAGCCCACGCCCTCCACCTCCTGCAGGGAACAGCTTGGAACAGAGCAGGCCTGGTGGGCGGCACGGAGAGAACATCCAGGGGGAAAGAGGAGTCCAAAGAAATCACAGCAAGGGTGTGTTTGTGGTGAACAAAGGCAGGGCCGTCATCAAAGACGTTCACGCGTCCCTCACGCGGGTCCCCATCCCACGATCCAGGCCAGGCAGCCGGGAGCTGGGACACAGGGCGCGGGCTGCGTCGGGGAGAGGGGAGCGTGTTCCAGGTGGAGGAGTAAATGCAGGTTGGGGACATAGTAGGGGCTCTGCCGGCCATTAAACCAGGGGCCTTCCATCTAAAATATCAGCCCCCAAATATTTCAACCTCCCTTATCCACCGCTAAAATGACAACTTCTGATCTCCATTTTCTGCTTTCTCTTTCTCCCTAGCCCCCACGGTGACTTCTTCTAACCCACGACAGTGCCAATCTGTCTACCGGTCCTTGGTTCCCTCCCGAGGGTGCTGACACATGCTGTCCCTGCCGGAAACACCTCGTAGGAGCCTTATGACTCCTTCCCTTGATGGCTCACTCCCTGGCCGTGTCCTTTGGCTTCCTTGCCACCTCTTCCTGCTCTCGATTTACAACACATTTCCGTGTTTCCTGGTTCAGCAGCCGCCCACCCCTCCACACCCCTGCCCCGTGTAGATGGGAAGGTGTACCACAGCTGGGATTTTGGTCTCCCGCGGTACGAAGTAGCCAAGGGAAAAGAAGAATCGAGACTGATGACTAGAAGTTTTAACTCAACATACCTGGAAAATGGGCTCCAAATCGAGAGCCAGATCGCTTCTGGCCCCGAGAAGCTCCCGTCTTCTCCTCTGGTCAGCACCCAGCACCCCCACCGCCAAGGAGGACCATCCTGCAGCCTCTCCCCTCCTTGACCCACACATGCACGTGCAGCCATGGCCCCAGGCTCCTTTGTGTGCGTGACTTTTTGCTCCCAATGGGAGATTTGTCCGTGGTGTTGTGGGCAGTGAGGAAGACCCGTGGGTTTTGAGCTTAACAAACTAAGTGAGCAGTGGTGTCCTTTGCTGAGCTGGGGATGACCAGAGAGACACCTTGTGGGGGGGGGGGGTCTGGTGTTCTGTTTGGAGACACGGGAGAGACCCCTGAGCACAGGCTGGTGATGAAGGCAACGTCAGCTTGTTGGCACCCTTGAGGCTGGAGAGTAGGGGCACGTTGGAAAGATCCACACGACGGAAGTCCTCTCCCTGCCACAGACCCAGAGCCACATGCTCTGGGTCAGGCCCCCCACCTGCTCTCCACTGACACGCCAACCTGACCTGTATTTCAGGGGGGGAGTTGAAGCCCAGAGAGAGAGAGTGACTTGCCCAAGGCCACACAGTGGGTAGGGTTGGGCCACACGTCCCTGCTCTGCCCTCTGGACTCTGGTCCTGCCAGCTAGGCTGAGAGAGACCTGACTCGAGCCCCGACGAGGGTCTAGCCCATGCGGAGGGTCCGGGTTAGCTGCGAGGCGTCCGGAGTGCAAAGTAAACTGTGAAGGCTCCCCAGGCGAAGCAGGGCTGGCGACAGGCCAGAGGAGCCTGGGGCAGGGTAACCCCCACCTGAGGTCACCGTCTCCCCAGCAGTGACATCACTGCTCTGGGCCGCACAGCTGGAGGACCAGGCAAGCCGAGGCGGGGCCAGGGAAGCAGCTAGAAGGACGTCACAAACCCTGGGACAACACCCCATCAGCAGCCAAAGCCCCCTGGAGCATGACTGGCCCTCGTGTGCCTTGGAAACCAGACCGAGAGGCTGTTGGGGTGGGCGCCCATTGCCTCTGGTTCCGGGGGAATCATCTTTGCAGATAGGGAAACTGAGGAACGCCTCTCCCAAGGTCACCTAGCCAGGGAAGGGCACATGCTGGGAGGAACCCAGCACAGTGCTCTGCCCTTTGGCTGTGTTCCCTGGGACAATGCTGTGCCCAGCCAAGGGCCACAGTCCTCAGAACCCTGCGGGGTGAGGGCCGGAGGAGAAGCCAGAGCAATGGGAGGGGGCCGTGCTCGGGAGGAACCACTGCCTCCAGGAGCTCACAGGAGCCCAGCTCAGATGGGATCCGTGTTTATCCACTGTCGTTGCACAGAATGTTGACCTGTATTTGTCCCTGCCCCACGTGGCTGTGTCCCCAGCCCCTAGCACGATGCCTGGCACATCGTAGATGCTCAGTAGACGTTTGAATCAGCAAACCAATCTATATAAGGGCAGAGAAGGCCGCTAAAGCTGTCATCACTGGCGCCCATGACGGGACCTCAGACAAGGTGGGAGGGCGTGGTCGGAGCTCAGCCACGTCGGGTCTCTCCCTCCACCTGCCTGTCCTACCTTGGGTGTCCATGGGCCGGGGCTCCTTCCCAACCCCCCACTCAGCCCCGACTTCCAGTATGTTCCCTGCCCCTTCCCACAGCTCCTTCTTCCCCGGGGGCTTGTTGGGAGCCAGCGGGAGGAATGCCTGGCCCCTAGTCAGGGGAGGTGCCCCGGCAGGCGGGAGGCCGTGCGCACACGCCGGGGACTGCTCCGAATTCCAGCTCCCACGAGCCTGCTGGGAGCATGCCAAAGCGGGGCCGGCAGCCCCGGGGAGCCCCTTCACAGAAGCCAGGGGGGCTACAGGGGGAGCCTGGGGAAGGGCTGGTGTGGGGGGTGGGGTCCCACAGCAGCCGACGGGCAGAGTGGACGTGGACGGGGTCCAAGGGCCAAGAGCTGGCCACCTCCGTGCCCAGATGGGAAGACTGAGGCCCCCTGGTGTCAAACTCCTGACTCTTGGCAGGGGGCAGATCCGGGATGGCCAGCGTTCTAGG
Organism: Mustela nigripes; assembly: GCF_022355385.1. Lineage (NCBI taxonomy): Eukaryota > Metazoa > Chordata > Mammalia > Carnivora > Mustelidae > Mustela > Mustela nigripes. The sequence goes on along the minus strand of NC_081562.1, from coordinate 9,030,821 downwards.
GGCGGGAGGTGGGGGGCTCAGCCTGTGAACAGACACCATACGTCCAAGGAAGAAGAGGGGTGTCTGAGCGGCCGGTTAGCATGAGCCCTTGAGAAAGAGCCCTGGACCAGCGGCGGGCGAGAGGTGGACGGTGCCTGGGGCTGTCCCTGCCCTCTGTGGGACTGGCAAAGCCCCTCCCTCCCTCTGTCTGGAGTCTCCCCTCATTCCGTGAGGAGCGGCCCTAGGCGGGCTCAGCACCCTCAGCCCCTGGGAGTTCAGTGGGCACCAGGAGGGAGGCCCAGGAGGGAAGGAGGTGGCAGAGCTTGTAGAAGGTTCTCAGCCTGACCTCTTCTGGCTCCCCTTGTCCCATTCCATCCTCTCCTGGTCCTGGGTCAAGGCCAGGTATCAAGAGCTCGGGCAGCAGCCCCTGCCCAGCTGTCAGCGCCCGAGCTGCCGCCAACGCCCACGCTGGTGCACCTGGCCTGCCACGGCGCCCCCTGCCGCCACCCCCTCCTCAGGCTCCCCCCCCACCCAAGCTCCCGTGGCACCGGCAACCCATGGTGTGACACTGGGACTCCTCCAGACAGCTGGATCCAGATTTCCAGAACCACAGAGCCTTTGAACTAGAAAATTCTAGCGCCACGGGTTCTTACAACCGGCAAATTCCAAGGCCATCGAATGTTGGAACATTTTCTGTTCCAGGCCCAAGGTTCTTATAACCAAATAATCTCAGAAACGCAGCGTCTCACAACCAAAGATCATAACCATGGAAATGGATTTAGGGCACAATGCGAGCGGGCTCTGAGAAGCAGATTCCCAAACAAAAGTCCCATTGTCCCAGAGGACACCAGCCCGCGATCTTCCCACCCGCCAGACACACAGACATCCCGTAAGGGAATGAGCCCGGCCCTGGTGGGGGTCGTTCCTCTGGCTCCTGCCTTGGAGCTGTGTCTCTGGGTCTGAACAGCGAAGGCGGGAAGGGAGAGGAGAAGGGAGAGGGCGCTTCTGAGCAAACAAAAGGAGCTGAGGACCTCACCTCTGGGCCCTGGGCAGGTACCTTTGCCAAGAGAGAAGAAGAGAAAGAAAGCCGTTGGTGCCCCAGGTTTGGGCGGCGGGTATGTGGTCACAGGGGGTGGTGGCAGGACCAACCCCCTCCCCGGCTGCCAGAGCTTGGAATTTTCTCCTGGCAGGAAGGGCCCACCCTCCTAGGAATGGAAAACAATCCTTGGCATCTGGCCCCTGAGGCATGCAAGGTCCTTGACAATCAAACATTATTATCTTCCCTGGCTCACCCAGGGCAGAGGGGAAACCGAGGCAGGTGGGGGTCTCTGTTTAAACCAAGAACCTGAATGACCTCTGGCAGGTTCCATGGTCCTCCTCTCTGATGGAAGAATGTCAGAGCTGAGAGAGCCGCCGAGGAGGGGCCCGGGTCAGCCCAGGCAGGGCAGATGGGACCAGAGACCAGAGAGAGCAGTGACTTGCCCGAAGTCGCCCAGCACGCCACAGCAATCTCCTTCCCTCCACAAAGACTCACTTCCAGGACCTCCTCCTCTAGGAAGTCTTTATAGATCAGCTCTCCTGAGCCCCTATGCTCCTTAAGATTTTACCACTCCAGGCCAAGCAGTGTGCTCTAACTTCTGTGTTGTTGTTGCTTTTTTACAGATGATGTTTTCTAGGTATTCTGTGGGGAAACGTCTCAGCTTTCTAGCCTGGTGCTATGGTAGTTTCCCCTTATTGTCCTGGAACCAGAAGCCTTGGGTTGAAGCTTCCATGCCGCCGCTCAAACACCAACCACGGCTCCCCGCTGCCCCGACAAAGGCAGGAAGGCACTTCCGGGGCAGGGGTCCTGCGGCCTCATTCCTTGGTCCCACTGGGCAGAGCTCTCACCAAGTTCCTGGCAGCCGCCCCGGGTCATCTCTCTCCCTCACTCCCTGCTCCCTGGAGCCCCTTACCCACCCACCCCCCGCCCCGACAATCCAACCCTCATCCCCCAGGCCTCAGCTGAGACCACCTGCTAGGGGCACAGGCCTCCTCTGGGCCACCTTGGACTACCCTCTGCTGCCCTCACTCCTTGGCAGGGGACGGCCCCACAGTGCCTGGCAGCTTTGGGGCGTCCAGGACCTCCTAGCTCAGCCCACTGAGACCCCAAGAAGGCCAGTCCCCTGTTACAGGACCCCCACAGACACCATCCACACCCAGAGACACACAACGCCTCTCATTCTCTCTCTCTCACACCCACACGCACACACAGTTCACATGTGCACACATGCTCTGGTGCACGCATGTGTGTGGACGCACATGCACAGCTCAGCTATGCACACACGCACAGGTGCACACGTGTGTGCAGACGCACATGCGCAGCTCAGCTATGCACAAACGCACAGGTGCGCAACAGTGCGTACAGACGCACATGCTCAGTGAATGCAGGCACACACATATGCACACCTGCACACTGACGCACACCCACGCGCCCAGATGCACGCGCGCATGTGCGCACACACGCCCGCCTGCCCCTGCCCCCCGAGACCGGCTGCAGGAAGCCCTCAGCTGTCCAAGCCTTTTTCACTTCAGCTTTTCCTAAATTTGCTCTGAGGAAGTTGTGGCCGCCCCTGGGTTCTCCTCTCTGTCTCATGCACTCCAGACCACATCCCTTCCCTCCCTGGCTTCCCTAGAACCTGGAGCAGGACGACCAGAATAAGGTCAAGACAGTCAACGTGATGAGGAAGACCATTCTACCTATGGTGGCAAGGGGTAGCGCCGAGGGAAAGGGAAGAGGTGGGCGCGGGGGGACATGGGGCGAGCGGGCTGCAATTGTTACTACGGTGATTGAGAGAGGCCTCGCGGGGAAAGTGCCACTTCTGCCGACTTCTAGAGGGGGAGCATTCCAGGACACGAGGAGAGCCGGTGGAAGGGCCCTGAGGCAGCAGTGTGCCTGCCATGACAGAGGAACAGAGAGAGGAGGCCAGTGTGGCACGCAGGAGTATGGGGAGAGAGGGAGGTGAGGTCAGGGACGGGGCACTGGGGCGACGCGGGCTGCTGTCTGCATCCGGTGGGAGCTATGCAGGGTTTGGAGCTGAGAAGAGAGGCACAGTGTTTTATTACTGTGGTAAAATCCACATCCCATAAAATTTACCACTTTAAGGATTTTTAAGTGTACACGTTAGCGGAATAAAACTCCTTCACCTTATGTAGCCCGCAGCCCGCAGCCCGCAGCCCTGCTCCTCTTCTGAACTGGAGACTGCGGGGAGGGGTGTCGTTCGACGGGGGCTCCAACAGGATCACCCTGGCTGCTAAGCGGAGAAGAGACACGAGCCTCCAGAATGGAAGCAGGGGAGCCAGTCAGAGCGCAGGCAACCCCGGGTTCCACCACGGCCACGCGACCATGACCATCTGGGTGACTCTGGCAAAATCGCTTCGTTCTTCAATTCGCGCGTTCAGTCAGCTGCTTATTCAAAAGGTGTTTATTGTATTGAACACCTACTATGTGCTCAGCGCTTACTGGGTGCACCGGGCACGAGAGGAGCAGAGCAGACAGACACAGCCCCTGACTCAAGGAGGTTGCCGTTTGGCTGAGAATTGGACATGGAGCCAAAAGCAGCAAGAATGGATAATGTGATGGCCGTCGTGAGTGGCGGTGAGCGAGAAGCTGAGACGGTGGGAAGAGGGTCTGGGGAGGCTTCCAGGAGGAGGTGACTTTGGAACCCAGCCTCGAAGGGCAAGCTGGGACTACCCTCTGCAGAAAAGAGGGGAAAGCATTCCTGGTGGGGAGCCGCCTATGCAGAAGCCACCTGCTTCTATGAAAGGCTTCCTCCCTGTTCACTCCTCCAGGTAAAGGGGCCCAGAGGAGCCTGTGGGTCAAGCCTGGGTTCCTCTTCCGTGAAATGGGTGCCCTCTTCGCGCCTGCCTCCTGTAGATGGGAGGAGTAAATGAGCCAATGTTTGACAAGTGCCAGATGTGGTGCCTGGGACACAGTGCGCGGATGGACCAAGGTCGTTAACGTTCCCGAACCCACCCGCCCCATCATAGTCTGGAGAACAGGGGCCCCTGGTGCAATGGAGGGTCTCAGGGAAGACCTCCCCACGACCCCCATCTAAATCTCTCCCCAAATTGCTTCTTGCTGTGCCTGACATTTCTCTATCAGAAGCTCGTTCCTTTGAATTATGCTTCCCCACCTTCCAGAACAATCCATTCCATTGAGGTGAACTGTGGGCAGGTTATTGCTCAGCCTTCACAGCTCATCGCAAGCCTCCCTCTTTCGGAAAGCCCTCCCTGATTGCTACAGCCAGGGAAGTCCCCCTCCTCACTCTGCACTGGCCTTTGGCCTTCTGACTCCCAGCCTCAGAGCTGAAAGGGCGCTGAGAAGTCATCCCTCCCTGAGACCCCAGCTTCAGAGGAGGAAATGGAAGCCCAGGCCTCGGGGGAAGCAGGGACAGGAGCTGGGCCACCACCATCGCCAGGCTGGTTGCTGTCCAGGAGGCCCTGCGGCCTGAGCAAATCAGATTTACTACTTGCCTTTTTTAAGTCATTAATCTGGGATGCCTGGGTGGCTTAGTTGTAAAGCATCTGCCTTAGGCTCAGGTCATGATCCCGGGGTCCTCAGATAGAGCCCCGCATCGGGCTCTCTGCTCAGCGGGCAGCCTGCTTCCCCCTCTCTCACCCCCCTTGCTTGTGGTCCCTTTCTCACTGTGTCTCTCTGTCAAATAAATAAATAAAATCTTTTTTTTTTAATTTAAAAAAATTTTTAAAAAATAAATGAATTATCCGATCTTTCACCCAGACCGAAGGAAACGTGAGGGCGGCCTCCGTATCACCAGAGGGACTGCTCGGCGGCCCGGGTGCCCAGAGCTCCTTCATCCCCCGGGGAGGCCTCACTTCCCATTAGCGCCTCTCAGGCCACTGGCCCTTCAGACCACTTCCAGGTTTGTGCTGTTGATCAGATTTTAAAGACGAAAGCCAAGCTTTGAACTCCAGAAGTCAAAGTCTCCATGAAACAAGTCCACTCAGAGGTCACCCCCAAGAGCTAGTGACTGATTTGGCCCTTGGAGAGGTCACTTGTCACCTCCGGCTTATTGGTCCTTGGGGACCAGAACAGGCAGAGCCATGTGGGGCAGCGGCCCTCTCTGAGCCCTGGTGTTGCCATCTGTGAAATGGAAGCAATATTGCCTGGTCGCACATTCAGTATTTACTGACTGGGAGCGCAGGCCGGACACTGAGCAAGGACTCAGGGCAGGAGCCAGGCAGGGCACGTCCTCCACCCGGTCCCGTCGAATCTTCGCTGTGGCCCTCAGAGGGCTGCCACGGCACTGGAGAGGAAGAACCAGGATCCAGCCCTGGCCAGTTCTTTCCTGTGTCTCCTGTGGGGGCCATTACAGCACAGTCAGAGGCCGGGGCCACACGACTCCGGTGGTCCCCCATTGCCGAGACACAGCAGCCTGTGATGAGCTGGAAGGCAGGCTGGGGCCAAATGTTGAAGAGCCTTGAATGGCACACCAAGGTGCCCAACACATGGTTCCTAATGTGTCTGACATACGAATAGGCGATTGTGCCATGGGGAGCCATGGAAAGCTTTTGAGCAGGGGTCGGCCGGCCTTTGATTGACTATAAATGTTTGGGGCTTTAGATAGTGCTGGTCCCAGGAGCAAAGCATTAGGCCCAGAACCAGATCCCTGTGCTCGTTCCTCCAAAGCCTCCAACCACCCTCCACCCCCTGCTCTGGGCCTCAGGACTCTGACGTCTGGGTGACGTCTGGGGACAGCCTCAACCCAGCATCTCTGCTGGCTTCCCCTTGGGTTCGGCCGGCAGGAGATCCAAAGGTTGAGGATGGTGGTGTCCTGGCAAATGTTCGGCAGCCAGCTCTCTGGGAGAAAGGCCCTGATTTGTGGTGGTTACGGATTTCCCTGGTGTAAATACTGGCAAGCCAGAGGAGATGGACAGACAGACGGATGATGGGCAGTGTGTGTCCTAGTGGGCCTCGGGGTTGTCACACCAGTGTGATCACGGGCCTGGCCAGGATGGAATGGTGTGGTTGTGTCAGTGTCGCGGTGTGTCGGGGGTTCAAACGAGGGTGATGACAGCATCCTGCCTCCTGTCGAGGGGACTTTCTAAGTGGCCCAAGGTGCATCCCTGTCTTACCCGGCGCCCCTGCCCGGAGGTCTTCCCGGGATGAACATTGCCCGGGTCCCTGTGTTGTGCCTGTGGCTGGGAGACCAGAGGAGTGGCCTGCCATGGGGCCGGGGCTGGCTGAGAGCCCTCGGGGTCGAGGTGGTGGCCCACGAGGATGGGGAAGTGGTGAGCCGGCTATCTTTAGCGTCCTCTCTCGGAGCCCTTTTCCTCTGCGTGCTGCTGGGGCTCCAGCGGCAGGCGGGGCGGCAGGGAGGCACTTCTCCATAGTCATATGAAGCCTGGGCGCCCGGAGGCCAGCCCGGGGGCCAGGGGGTCCACCTGTCTGCCGCAGACCTGCAGCAGCATCTCCCGCACTCCCATCTGTCAAGGGCTGCGCTGGGAGTCGAGGGGTAGGGGTGGCTGCCAGGGGACAAAGGGACATGAGAGCTGCCGGTGCTGCTGGGAAATGCTGCCCGGCCCCTTCCTCACCTACAGCCTCCAGGCACCTGCTCCAGACTGCGGTGCAGAGGCGGGCACTCAGGTCCTGGATCCTGGGTTTGAACCTCTCCTTCGGCACTCCGGAGAATCCCACGTGAGGGTCCATTACTCAGCTCGTATTTTCTCATTGTGAAAACAGGAGTGAGAACAGGAGCGGTGGCTCCCAGCTCCCAGGGCTGTGACGACCCCGCAGGGACACAGCGTGTCAGATGCCCAGCAGAGAACAGCCCAGCTCTGTGACCCCGCCGAATTCCCTGAATGTCTCCAGCCCCCCAGCTTCCCATCTGTACAATGGGAACAGTAGTTGTAAGGATTGAAGTACTTCGGAGGGTCTAACACAAGCCTTGGCACGAATGAGTTCCTATCGCCAGGCCTCAAATCCCAGCCCTCCCCCTTATCCACTGTGTGCCCTCAGACAAGCTGCCCAGCCTCTCTGAGCCTGTTTTGCCTCTGCAAAATGGAGTAAAAAGGGAAGTCGCGCAAGGGCGGATCCTGAAGACCGAGTTTCTGTGTGTAAAGTACTCAGGACCTTGCCGGGATGGAATAAGGTACTCACAGCTAGTGCCACCTGTCCCCACCGGCCAGTGCCCCCTAGAGGCAACATCTAAGGGAGCGCTGCTCACTGTGGGCCCTGGGGGCCGCGGAGCCTGGGCCCTGGGCCTAGCTGTGTCGCAGGTCCATGAGACTGATGGTCGAAACATGGTCAGGATTCTGCATTTTTGGAGTTCTGTTGTGTTCACAGTTCTGTTGTGTTGTGTTGGGTTCCTGGAGGCCGCCTCACTCACTTCCAAGCCCAGGGCTGTTATTTCCTGCCTCCTACGGAGTCTGGGTCTCGCCCCAACCCAGGCTTCTGCACTTACTGGCCAAGGGGCAGGGGAAGCTCCCTGGGCTCCTGGGAGCGGGCCAGGAGTCTGGCCCCAGGGGAGGGGACGTGATGCTGGAGAGGTTGGCAAGCCTCGAATACCAGCCTATGCAGTGTGACACCGCATGGAGGGCAGGCAGAGACCCATGGAGCTTCAGACAAGTAGCTGCGTGCTGAGAGCCCATGGGAGGAGGGCGAGGCCACCGGGAGCGCAAGGGTGGGCTCCCAGGGCTGGGTCGGGGCTTGGGGACAGGAGGACAGAGGACCCAGCCGTGTGGCCTCTGCTGGCAAAACTGTCTGTGAGGCTCTGGGGTTGGGTGGGGGGAAGGGGGCAGAGTACCCTGGGGGCGAGCTCAGGAGGCGCAGTCAGGTCCCCCCCACCCCGCCCCCTCCAAGGCCATCCCCAGGTGAGCTCAGCAAAGTCACTGGCTCTGTCCTGCCTTTTAAGGCAATGGTGGCTCCCACCACCTCCCTGTTCCCACTTGCTCAGAAATTCTCAGCAGGTATTTTCTTTTCTTTTTTCCTTTTTCTTTTTTTTTTTTTTTTTAGGAGGAATGGAATGAGACTCCTTGTTCTGACACCACAGGATTCCAGCAAGGCCTGAGGGCTCTGGTGACAGGAAGGGCATGGCGACAGACAGCAGGCACAGACTGCAGGAGACCAAGACGGCGGCCCCACCCACCGCAGGCCCACAGCAAAGCCTGGAGACCCCTGGCTGGGGTATGCAGACACAGACACACACACACACACACACACACACACACACACACACGGGCATGGGCATGTCTCCGAGACACAGGGCACATTTACTGAGCATCTACTCTATGCCAGCCCCTGGCCAGTCCCCTTCACGGACCTGCCTCCCTTAGGAGTGCGAATCCAAGCATGTTAAGCCTCCCCTACCTCAGGGCCTTTGCACCTGCTGTTCTGCTCAGCCAGGGGTGGGTTGGTCCTCTCTGTAGAACTCACTCGGGCTGGATTTTTAACACTGTCTCATAACGGCCCCCCATTGCTCTGCAGCCCACTGGCTGGTTTTATTTCTTCATGGCATCCATCGCTTTTTTTTTTTTTCTTTATTTGAAAGAACAAGAGCTCAAGCAGAGGGGAGAGGCAGAGGAAGAGGGAGATGGGCTCCCTGGGAGCCTGACACAGGGCTCGATCCCAGGGTGCTGGGATCATGACCGAAGCAGAAGGCAGACACTTAACTGACTTGAGCCGGCCCCACATCCGTCACTACTGAAACTGCCTCGTTTACTCCCGTTTACCATCTGCGTGCCCACCTAGATCAGCTTCTGGAGAGAAGGGCCACTGAGCTCCCCACTGCTCCCCCAGCCGCTGGAGGAGTGCCGGCTCTGCAGCAGGTGCTCAGGATTTGAGCGCAGCTGACCCCACGCACTGGTGGTTGGCCTTTCCCGCTGCCCGCCCACCCCCAGGAAACCCTATTATTCCTCCTGTCCTAACAACCCCAGCTGTTCTGTGCCCCCCGCTGGGGAGGACTTGCTCATTTGGTCCCACTGACACCAAGGAGGTAAGTGTGATGTGTGTCCCCCCCCCACCCCTCCCAATGAGGCTGGGACTTAGAACTGCTCAAGGTCACTCACTGGCCAGAGGCAGGCAGAAACAAAGAGGATGGGAATGGGAGGGTCAACAGCCAAGTGCTCGCTCCTATCAAGCAAACCTGCCCCTGAAAAGGGCTGTGTACATGTCACGTGGGTGGAGACTCCCTTTTCTGAAAGGGAGTGGTGACCCCAGCACCTGGAGGTGTTTCTGTGGCGTGGGAGGCTTGTGTGCAGGTCAGCCTGGGGGCACACAGAATATGCTTTCCTCCCCTTAGGAGCGAGCCTTTGTCCGCTGGACCCTACATCCCATTATTCTGGCCATTACCAACTGACTGGGTGGGGAGACAGCCAAGAGAATCCCACAGAGGTAGAGCCCAGGTCCCATGCCTGCCTCTGCCAGAGATGCCTGGCACCTCTGGTGGCCCTGGACCAAGTCCTGACCCCTTCTGCCTGTGGGTTTGACCTCCAAGATCGCAGGGAATCCTGGTTCGGAGAGCCCAGTAGGAAGAGGGAGAGGGAGAGATGTCACCACCACCCAAAGCCTGGGGCCCTCCAGCAGGATGCTGCCCACCCACCCCCTGGTGGCCAGGGCCTGAAGTGCAGCTCCAAGCCGCTCCGGAATCCCAAGGACCCAAGGTTGGGGAGGCACTGTGGGGGCCTACAGGGGTCTTCTGCATTAGCCCAGAGCCAGCTTTGAGAACCACTCCCCCCAGAGCCCAGAAGAGGCTCCAGAAATGCTAGCGTCAGACATCATGGGAGGGTCCCCAGCTTGGGACTCCTCTGTGCACGCCAGACCTCACCCTGCCTGTCAAAAAGCAGGACCCTTGTCTAACTTCAGCAACCTGTTCTGGGCTTCCAACCTGGGCATCAGTACTCCAGCCCACTCACTGCGGGGACCGTGCTAACTGGGAACCAGAGGGTCTCAGGCCACCTCGAATGTACTTGGTATCCACACCAACCCATCCCTAGCTAGCGTGAACACGGCACGGGGTGCCAGAACCAGGTGGCCAGTGGCTCCCCAGCTGGGCTGGGAGCACCCAGAGCTGCCCTGGCTGCAGCCTCAAGGGCTGAGGCAGACCACACTACAGAACCAGAGGCTGTGTGAGGCTGCTAGGGCTGAGGATGGGCACCGAGTCTACAAGAGCATCGGACACCTCAAACACCAGGGTTGAAGCCTAGTTGGTCTCAAGGGCGTCAGCGGGTCAGGCTGAAATCAAAGGCTGGGTGTTGAGCTGGGAGCGATCCAACCGCTCAGCAGCATCACAGGTGCCCAGGCCCAGAGGACAGTAGATGCCCCCTATGCTGGCCAAGAGAGCACAGGGTAGAGGCTGAACAGTCCCAGCCCAGATGGGAAAAGGGGCCCAACAGCGTCACCGGCTGGCTGAATCTCACTGGTGCGCTCATGTCCCCAACCTGTGATAGCTCTCAACTGGCCCCTTCCCGTGTCAGCACCCCTGGGTCCTCACAGGCCCAGGTGCCTCTGCCAGGCAAGCCCACCCTCTCCCAGTGTCACTGGTGGCAAACAAGCCAGCACTGGAACCCAAGCCTATGTGGATTAGTGACTGAATTAATCTTCCATTGAACCGACCAGGGTTGGTCCTGCCATGCCCATCGGCAACTCCAAAGACCACAGGAACATGAAATCCCCACTGCCTCCCTCCAGCCAGGCTGCCACCCACCCTGTGCAAACACACCCGAGCTCTACAGCAGAGCCAGCACCACACCTCCTCCGCGGGGACACACGCATCTACACAAAGCCTGCTGCTCCCGGGGCAGACCAGGGCAGTTTCGTGCTGCCCTTCCACCCCATGGGCTCCGGGCACTGAGCCACACAAGTGGGTGGGGGGTGGTAGGGGGAGGAGACCCTTAGCGAAGCCAGAGGCCAAGGGCAACATCTCTCAAAGAACACGAGGCCCCTGTGGCCACGGTGGCAGCAGCCGGGACCAGGAAGAAAACCAGAAGCAGACGTCACTGGAAAATAGTTTTTATTGAGATCCCACCAGCTACACAATCTGCTCCTGACATTAAGCTCCTTCTTCCTTTGCAATTCGGTCTTTCTTAAGTGGTCCCTGTGGAGAGAGGGCAGAGGGCAAGGTGAGAGGGAGGAAAGCAGCGAGGCACAAAGACTACCCTGCACCCCACTGGGATGAGAGACTGTGTGGGCTCTGTAGTCGGCACAAGCTCAGCCCCCCTCTCCTAGCCAGCCAGGCGGCTCACCATGAACGCTTTCTTCTCCTCCACCGTCTGGAATCGGCCATGGCCAAACTTGGAGGTGGTGTCAATGAACTTAAGGTCGATCTTCTCCAGGGCCCGCCGTTTGGTCTGCACCAGCAAGGACTACAGGCCAAAAGAGAAGGGTTAGTTACGAACAGCCGAGCCTTCCTCTGCCTCATCTTGGTTCACAGGCTGCCTCAGCAGAGGACCGGCAACCTCCATCAGCCCCTTCCGCAGCCCCTCCAGGCTGGCTGCTTCCCCAAGGATCTCCTCCTCCTGCCCCCGAGCGAACCGCTGGAGCACGCCAGACAGGGAATTTCCTCTTCCCAGGACTTCAAAGCCATTGCTGGGGCGGCAAGCAGCCCCCTCTTCCTCTGCACTGCCCTCCACAAAGACCCGCCCTGACGCAGAGGGCCCCAGCCTCACCTTGCGGAGCGTAAGCACTCGCTTCTTGGTTCCCACCACACAGCCCTTCAGCATGACAAAGTCATTGGTCACTTCACCATAGTGGACAAAACCACCCTGGAAAAACAAAGGTCAGGTCAGATAAAGCACGGGACCAGAGATCGCTCAGACGACACACACTAAAGACCCTTCAAGTTCAAGGTGGTCATCGCCACCTGATGACCACCAGGCTGTTCTCAGAAGGAAGGCAGCAAGGAATGTTTCCGCAGTGTGACTCGGGCGCTGTGCCCAGCGCTCATTCCAGAGCCTCATCACCGAACAGCTGGGCCTGAGACCCCACTTCTCACCCATCAGCCCCAACAACTGGACTAAAGACCCAGCATTTCCAAGTGACAGACAACCAGGTGCGGTCTACGCAGGGCAGTTAACAGACTCTGGAAACAGCCTCCATGTGTCAGCCAGGACCCAAAAGCACTAGGGTCCCAGCCCACAAGGGAGGCCTGGCACAAAATCCTGCCAGAGCCAAGAACTTGGAAGCTTGGAGAAGACGGCTCTCATTACTCACCAGGGGGTTGATGCTCTTGTCAGACAGATCGTAGTCGGTGGAGGCATTGTTCTTAATCAGCTTGCCGTCCTTGATGAGGTAGCCCTGGCCAATCTTGTAGATCTAAAAGGGGGAACAACCCTTCAACACTGGGAGGGCACAGTCATACATGGCCCTAGACGGCAGGCCAGCCAACGGGGGCAAATAAAACCTCAGCTCAGGGGAGGGCAGAGGGCTCTGGATGGAAAGCAGCTACCAGTCCTACTGATGGGGTACCCCAGGCCGGGGACCAAAGGAAGCTGGCTGGGCCTGAGAAGCCTGCCACTTGGCTGAACCAGGGCAGAGGCCTCCCCCAAACTCCAATCCCAGGTCCCTCTGGGAGTTAGCTGAACCACAACCTCCTTCGATGGCACCTTACAGATCATACCCCAAGATCCAAACCATGCCTGTCAGACCAGATGAGCACCTTGGATCCATACGCATTCCAGAAGCGCCCCCACCACAGTAGCCCCAACAGGAACCAGAAACCGCACTTCCCACAAGGGCTTGTGTCTCCCTTCCCCGCTTGTCTTCACAGGGGCCCCCTTGGCACCTCACCTTCTTGTTGATCTCCGTGCGGTGATGGTAGCCTTTCTGCCCAGCCCGAGCCACAGAGAAGGCCACGCGGGCAGGATGCCAAGCCCCAATACACGCAACCTTGCGCAGGCCCCGGTGGGTTTTGCGGGGTAGCTTCTTGGTGTGCCAGCGGCTGGTGACACCTGGAGGAGATGTGAGCTTGTCACAGGGGCGTCTGGCACTCGTGCCATCAGCCCCTTTCCTGCTGAATGCCTGATGGGAGTTTACTCATTTGTGGTACATGCACAGAACAGCATTTGACAGCCACTGAATCTGAGGAACGGGTGGGTTTAATGTCCTCTCCCCACTCCTATGTCCTCAGGCTGACCACCTGCCCAGACATAAAGAACAGGTTTTCTCAACCTGTAAAACAAGGTCTTGGAGAATCAGCCCTGAACTAGACAGGGACCATGTGCATTTCACCCCATCCATCAAGTTCCTCACCAGCACAGGCCCGCCCAACTTCCCAGAACCCTCTGCCTTCTGCAGTGGGCGCCAATGGGGAGGGTTCAGCCGGACAGTGAGGGATCTCCCCCACTCCTTTGTGCACTCCCCGCAACCTGACCACAGGGCTGTTATCAGAAGGCAGTGAAGCAAGTTTCTGGAATCTTAGGCCATGTGCCCAACGCTCATTCCACAGCCTCAAAGATCTGGCCCTGAAACCTCTGAGTTTTACAACCTGGGTCACTCTAAAGCTCACCTTTGTAGCCTTTGCCCTTGGTGACACCAATGACATCGATCATCTCGTCCTGCCCAAACACTTGGTTCACAGGCACCTGCTGCTCCAGCCTCTCCCGGGCCCAGTCCAGCTTCTCAGCCACTGTGCCTCCGTTCACCTGGATCTCCATGAGGTGGGCCTTCTTCTGGCGCAGAGGAAGCAGGCGCATCTAGGAGGGAATCAATACAGCTCAGATCCCGAGCTCCAAGCTCTCCTTCCATGGCAAGGGAACTCAGGGTGGGAAGTCTGGCAACTCTGAACCTCCTGTCTCCCTACTGGCAAAAATGAAAAGACTCTTTTCCGTGTCCTAACTCCCCACTGGGTACAAGTCCCCTTCTCAATTCTGATGCCCAAATTCACCATGAGCTGATCCTTTAACAGACATGTAAGGGCCACGCCAACACAAGCAGACTGGAAACAAATCCTAGGACCAAAAAGCCCCACATTCCTGATCATCAGTGTTTTGGCCGGTCCCTTTGGGGTACTGCCTTGGTTTATCCTGGCCATCTACCTTAGCCTACTCACTGTCAATAAGGCATTTACGCTGTGGGAGAGTAGAACAGCAACCTCAGTCAAGGGCAAAAGCTGCAAAGATTAGGGCGAAAAAGAATTCAAGGCAAAACTTCATTAGAACAGCCCAGCACTGTCCTACAGAACTTTCTTCAGCTTCAGTAATGGGCTTACTACAAACGTGAGCCGATGGTCACAGCTAACCACAGGGAAATTGAATCTAACTAAGCAATCAACTAAAACCCTAGGATGGCGGCTCAGAACAACTGTACACAAGAGCAACTCTGACCAAGTCAAGAAAAGGCTCATTCAGTTCACAGGAAGTCAGATTTAAGCACAAATGGCCAACATCTCACTACTGACTACTGTTTTCATTTAGGTAATTCACAGCATCTAAGACTCACCAGTTCCTTCCACTGCTTTTCCTAAAATAGGGCAGTTTCCTTAATACAAAGCCCATAGAAACAGGGCGCCCTCTGCTGGCAACAGATAAACCAACACCAGACTGGAGGCACTAGGCACTGCCTCCTCAGACCAAAGATGGTCTTAACCTGGTCTTCCCCTGCCCCCAGAAACCAAGGGAAGTGCAGGTTCCCCACTAGGCTCGCTGGCCCATCCATTCAGACAAGTAACCGGAACCGGTTTTACCACCCCTCTAAAATCCTGAGACAAAGTCAGTTCGGGCTGAGGATTAACTCAACAGGTACCTAGGTAAGCACCTGATAATGGGCAGTGGGGCAGTGGCCCACCTTTTGTGCCCCTCACTGAGTTCTCACCTGGGTGTGAGCGATGACCCGGATCACCTGGCAGTACTTCTTCATGCTGTTGAAGTCCTTCTCGAGTTGCTTTTTGCCATCATCATCCTGCCACTTCTTGCAGTACTTGGTGAAGGCCTTCTTCTTAGACTTATGCCTTCAGGAGCAGAGCAGAGTTGGGGAGGGGGCCGGGTGCAGGCCTTCATCACCCCTCCAGGGGGTGAGCGGAAGGCACACTGGCACCACTTGGGGATGGGGCTCATTGCCGGCTTCTAAGGAGCCTTTTCCACCGGCAAGCGGAGCCTGGATGGAGCTCATCGGGCAGAGCCGAGCGGAGCTGAGCAGAGGTCCACAAAATTAATGCAAGTCACAAGCATTCAAATACACACTAATTCTTGCTCCGGCTGAGCCATTAACCCAACCACACTCCCGGGCAGGACGGGGGGAGTCACACTGTTCTCTCAGGTTCTAATCAGAGTCCCAATACTTCCTAGCAACTAAGAGAACACTGAATACTGAGTCCTCAGCCAGCACCAACTAGGATGAACATGAAGGTCCAGAGGTGCTCAAGGTGTGCCCTCAGAACTGTTTGTTCAGGAGGCAACAATTAAACCAGACACCAGAGCAGCCCTCCCCCAGCTACAGAGCGCTACTCTCTTCCCTGCTGACACAGAGTGCATGGCCTCCTTGTCCCTTACCAGTTCTTATAAAAGCGCCTTTTGCATTCATCACTAATGTGCTCAGCAAAGATGGTCTTAAAGGTACGGAGGCCTCGAGGGGTTTCCACGTAGCCCACGATGCCCACAACCACCATGGGTGGGGTCTCCACAATGGTCACAGCCTCCACAACTTCCTTCTTGTTCACCTCTGCCAAGAAGAGAGGGGTCAGACTTGAGTGGGATGGCTAGAATCCCCAACAAGGAACCACAATGTCTTGCAGAAATGTGAAATGCCCGTTTAGTTCAAGAGGACAACCTGCTTCGGTAACAGGCAGCTTTGCAGAAATGAGGCCCCTTATCAGCAGTCTGGACTCCCAGACCTGTCCTTACCACGCACTGGAATTCTAACTCAAAAAATACCAGGACTCTAATACACGCTTCAGTTCTCACCTATCATGAATCTTTCTAAAAGCAAATTCCTTGTTGCCTAGATAATACAAGTACGACATATAAAGGGATGTGCTAACAGATCTGAGCACAAGGTAGGTGTTCGATGTCTACATTAGAATGTACCGTGGGGGGGGGGGCACCTGGGTAGCTCAGTGGGTTAAGCCTCTGCCTTTGGCTGGGCACATGATCCCAGGGTTCTGGGATGGAGCCCCATATTGGCAGGGAGCCGGCTTCCTCCTCTCTCTGCCTACTTGTGATCTGTCAAATAAATGAATAAAATCTTTAAAAAAGAAAAAAAAAGTACTTTAAAAAAGAAAAAAAAAGTACAGGAACCAGTGCTGTTTTACTGAGTAGTTTTTTTTTCTCCATTGCACTTCATAAACCAGAGACATGGGCAGCATTAAAGCTTTCAGGTTAAGGTACACAAATACTCATTAGAGCACACTTTGGCCGGAATAATTTACTCAGGTAATGCCCTGACCTCGATACATCCCCCCCCCCCAACTAAAGCAGTAATGCCAGCCACCTGTAGCCTTCACTAGTCACCAATCCTAACGGAGACTTCCATTCTGTCAGGAGGCCAGCCTGCCCTCTTCTGACCGCAGTCCAGTCCACCCCACCCTCAGCTCCTCACCACCACCACGCCCAACCAGCGTGAAGGGGGCTGCCTGTACTCACTGGATCCTGGCCTGTCCACCTCCCGCACGATGTGAGTCATGCCAGCCTTGTAGCCCAGGAAGGCTGTGAGATGAACAGGCTTAGAAGAGTCATCCTTGGGGAAGCTCTTCACCTTCCCACGGTGCCGGCTGCTGCGTTTCCGAGGCAAGAACCCCAGGGACCCGTGTCTGGGAGCGGAGAATTTCCTGTGAGACTGCGAGAAAAGGGTCAACGTCAGCACTCAAGCTTGTCTTAAGGAGCTCACGTCGGATGACCGGCTTGCCTCAGTGGTGCAAGGGTCTGCCGCCACACGGCGTCCACACCAGAAACCCAGTAGCTCAGCCTACATGCTTACGTGCTGGGCTGGGTTCGGAGATGGGTCACTGACCCTTAATGCCTTGAACCTTTGCCTCAAAACCTCATTTTGTAACCAAAAAACCAGCCTCTCCTTTCTTCTCTAAACAGGACAAAAGCACACCAGGTGATGTCCTTAAAATGACCTCACAGGTTGCTGTCAAGGCCACATTAGCACAAAACGGGCGCAGGGACCAAGAACTGGGTAGCAAAGGCCACCACACCACAGGCTCCCCGGCTGGACGGACACCAGAAGGCCCCTAGAACTCGACAGAGCCAAATCAGAACCTGACAATCAGCACGGAGCCTCTGTCCGCCCGTCAGTGAGTTCATCATCTGTGGTTCCTGGGAACTCCAGAGGCCTTACGTGGGGCACCGACGTGCCACCCAGGTCAGCCCAGGCTTCCCCCCCCAACCCCGCGCTGGTTTCCGAGGTCAGCACAGGAAGGGCCTAGCGCCCCCACTCAAGCTCCCCCTGGCCCACGCGCTCGCGGACTCTCATCTAGATTAACACTGAATGGGTGAGCTCGAGACCCAGAAGTGATCAGTGCCTCGAAAATTTCCGGGCTCGGGACCTCCAAACCGGAGCCCGCCCCACCGGCCTTCGCCAGCCGACCCGCGGGCCCCAGGTCCCCGGCCTCCCGGATTTTCGGAAAATAGGCCTCGCTGGGGATCTCGCTAAGACCCCCGTGCTCTCGGAACAGGCTCCCGGCGCCCGCCGAGTTGAGATGGCGCCGATGGGCCACGGATTGAGCCGCACCGCCGCGCCAACAACGAGAAAAACACCCTAGTAACACATACCATTCCGCCGCCGAATCCTGCCGGTAGAGGTCGGAACTATCGCGACGAGCCATTTATAAAGCCCCACCTGGGCCCGCCCCTTCCGGCGTACGAGCGCGCGCCCGCGGTGGACGACGGGTCATGGGGCGGGATCGGGCCGTCATTTCCACGCATGCTCATCCTCGCCGAGCGATTGCTCTGAGCGGGACGTCACCTTTGGGGGCGGCGATTAGAGACTACGGCGAGCGACTGGGCTCAAACTTCGTACTCTGGCCAAGAATAGGGACGCGGTGGCTGGCTTGTGGGACTTCAGGTAGCTGCCAAAAGTGCTGGAAGACGCCGTTACGCTGAAGCTAAATAGCTGTGTCTTTTTTCATGTGAAATGCAGTCACCTCCAGGATTGAATAACCCAGCTGCGGGTTTCAGTTACAACGCGTCTTCGCACGTGGTGTCCCATTTCCGTCCCACTCAGTAAATCCGCGGTGTTGCCATTTGTCGGGCACGCCGGGTTGGGACGAGTTGCCCCGCTGCCACCTGCGCAGAGTTGGAGAGAAAAGACCGAAAGCCTGGTTTCCTGGCTCCCGATCCAGAGCCGCTTCCACGATCAACTTGCCGTTAATGCATTGTTTTCGGACGTGCCGTCCCTCAAGCCTCATTTCAACCACTTCTCCCGGTGTCCAGCTGCTGTGGCCGGGCTTCTGGCTAGCTGCCCAACCTCGAAGCCTGGCCCTTCTGCCTCGGGGACCCTCGCTGATCTCTGCTTACACCCCTACCTCCCACCTCCGTGACCCAGGAGGCTCCTAAGTGCTCTCCCTGCCTCCAGGCTTGCCTCCCCAAATCTTTTTAAGAATCAAATGTCCGGGGCACCTGGGTGGCTCAGTGGGTTAAGCCGCTGCCTTCGGCTCAGGTCATGATCTCAGAGTCCTGATCAAGCCCCGCATCTGGCTCTCTGCTCAGCAGGGAGCGTGCTTCTTCCCCCCTCTCTGCCTGCTTGTGATCTCTGTCTGTCAAATAAATAAATAAAATCTTAAAAAAAAAAAAAAATCAAATGTCCTGGGCGCCTGGTCGCTCAATGGGTTAAGCCTCTGCCTTCGGCTCAGGTCATGTTCTCAGGGTCGTGGGATCAGGCTCTCAGCAGGGAGCCTGCTTCCCCTCCCCCCCCCATCTCTGCTTGCCTCTCTGCCTATTTGTGATCTCTCTGTGAAATAAGTAAATAAAATCTTAAAAAAAAAAAAAAAGGAATCAAATATCCTGTTACTTCCTATGAAAGTAACCCCCTCACTGAAAAGACCAAGGAGGTCGCAAGTCATTCACATTAAAAATTCTTACTGGGAGGGACGCCTGGGTGGCTCAGTTGATTAAGCAGCTGCCTTCCGCTGGGGTCCTGATCCCAGCGTCCTGGAATGGAGTCCCACATCGGGCTCCTTGCTCAGCAGGGAGCCTGCTTCTCCCTCTGCCTCTGCCTGCCTGTGCTTGCTTTCTCGCTCTCCCTCTCTCTGATAAATAAATAAAATCTTTAAAAAAAAAAAAAAAGAGAGAGAGAGAAAGAAAGAAATTCTTACTGAAGGACTGCTGGGTGCTGGGTGCTGGTTCCTTGGGATTAGGCATTAACTCCCGTGGCTGCCACCCAAGGCTCTATTTTAACTGGCTACTCCTCCACTGTTTTTCCTGTGTGAGGGCACCCACATTCTTTCCCATATATCACTTTGCACCTCCATTCCACCCAGTCCTGTTGTTTGATTCTGGGCCCGGCCATTGCTCCCACCATTGTTTTAAAAAAAATTCTTTTAATCTTCCCACCATCCCTTGAGGGGCAGCGCTGATGGGTCCTCAGTCCCTTACTGGAAATCTTTGGGGCCAGATGTGTTTCCAAACTCAGTGTTTTTCATGTTTTAAATAAATCATGCAATATGGTGCACACACTTATGTAATCCTCCCCAAACTCTTTAATGAAACACATTAATTCTGTTAAAATATATATATATATTCTCATGGAGTGAGATAAATATAAACGTCTTCACATCAGTGCCAGGCTGACTTTGCTGCCTAAAGAGTTCAGATCAGTTTGATTTTTGCTATCAAATGATTTAAGTTTTTAATTTCAGAATTGCAGACAAGGGATTATGGCCCATACTGTCTGTCCCCTCTTACAGAGAAAACAAACCCTCAGACCAAGAGGAAATAATTTGACAAAAGTCACACAATCAGTGAAGGACAGAGCTGACTCTAGCTTGGATATTCAACTCGGATTTGGTGTTCAGTAACCACCCTGCCCCCAAGAAATGCTTCTGGGGTCCCAAGTCATTCACTCAGTAAGAAATTCTTTGGGTGCCTGGGTGGCTCAGTGGGTTAAAGCCTCTGCCTTCGGCTCAGATCATGATCCCAGGGTTCTGGGATCAAGCCCCGCATCTGGCTCTCTGCTCAGCGGGGAGCCTGCTTCCTCCTCTCTCCCTGCCTGCCTCTCTGCCTACTTGTGATCTCTGCCTGTCAAATAAATAAATAAAATCTTTAAAAAAAAAAAAAAAAAGAAAGAAAGAAAGAAATTCT